>NW_024885297.1:0-13343 GCF_019232065.1 Centrocercus urophasianus | reverse complement strand
CCCCATGTCTCTCTGAGTGGATCCCTGGGTCCTACGGCCCTACTCCAGTGCCGTGACACTAACAGCTGCTGTTATTCCCAGTTTACTTCCTCCTCTCCAGAGGCTCCCAGTACTAACACTGGGATTATCTCTGCAGAGGCTAGTCTCACTTCCAGTGCCCTGTCCTCTCCACCTCCCCCTTTGCAAGTCATGCTGTTTACAGCAGAAGTCTCCGTCTGCAGCGTACTCTCTCACACCAAGTTCTGCTCGCGGGGAATTGGTGTGGGGGGGTTGCTCTCACACCAGCACAGATTAACTCACTTTCTCTTCAACCCTTTTTCCTTTGTTGTACCCTCAGTTACACTTCCACATACACTCCATTCTACTTCTGTATACCAGTAACAATTACCTTTCTTATACCATCAAAACAGTTTGTCTCATTCCTTTCAAAATCCACAAATCAAACCGTACAATTCTTCCACTTCCACAAACACCCAGCACTTGGTCTCTCATGATTAGGGTATTCAATTAGAGAACTGGTCCCATTATTCCATTTATGTTCCTAGTTTCTTATTTAATATTCCCCCTGGCCCTCCTGCAACATCCTTCCAATGTGCCAACATACACCTGAGAGATGTTTTGTTTGTTTTTTTGTTTGTCTGTTTGGTTTGGTTTTTTTTCTGGTGTGAGAGCAACCCCTCCACACCGACTAACAAACTCACTAACTAAACTAACTAACTAACTATCTAAATAAATAAAAATGGAAAGTGCTATAGTTTGGAGCAAGATTTGAGGGTAAGCAATAGAACAGTTGCATGTATTCAGTAAGTGGTGAACACTTTATTAACCATGTTAAGGAATTAGTTAAGGAATTACAAGCATACCCCCCCCTTTCTTGGGAGTTCCAGGAAATCAATTTGCCACTGTTGCTCTTTCTTCTAAATCATTAATTAGATTCCTATCCTGTCTAGAATATTTTACCAGTTCTGACTCAGAACCTGCTCTACCAGGACGGCGTGGGATTTCAGGAACCTTTGGAGTGAGAGCCAATGCCTCCCTTTTTACCTCCAATACAGCAGACACTGTATGAGATGTAAAAACTGCTATTCTTTGGCCTACCAACACTTGAGTACTGGAGCCACTGCCCTCAAGCATCCCGACCAGCCCTTACTCACTTCATCAAGCTGTTTGGAGAAGTGTGCCACTGCCCAAGGTTCTGGGCAAGGACTCCCAGGGCCATTCCTTTTTTTATTATGTGAGCATTTCTGGTAGCCCCAGAGCAGAGGGCCTTCATGAGTTCTTATTTCAGTTTAGGGAATGCCCACCTTGCCTCTCCATTTCTTCTAATATTTGGGCTTTAGCAACAGTCCGTAGCTGTGTACCCACGGTTGGCTCCATCCTGTCATTCTGACAGAGTTCCTTGGCAGGAACCCTCTTACTGAGAAAGAGGGAACAATTTCTGGTTGCATAGACGAAGGATGGGAATTTGGGAAGCCTACCCTAGCAGTTCCATTGGTTAAATTACAGCTATCTCTCTGCCCTGCTTCCCCATTGGCTGAGTACTTCAGGCTCACAATTTTCCCAACATTCAACTAAACATACGGCTACTGGCTAAAGAAGAATTGTTGCTAGCTAAGCATATAGTGCTAATGAACTTCTCACGTTTGCTCATGAATGAGCACTAGGCCATTATTCCTGGTCACCTGCTGTCCTGGAATAGAGGTAAGTTGGAAGGAAAAACGTAGGGGAGCATCAGTTGCATTCCTCCTAATCCAAAAGAGGGACAGTTTGACCTCATGTCAGAGGCCCCTTAAGTTGCTCTTTTGCTGAGGGCCTCTTGGCAAAACAGAATAGTCTATCATACACAAGTTACAATTTTGGTACTTATTAATTATTTCATCGTATCTACTAAGCGTGCATAAATGTGGAAGGATTACCTACAGACAAGTGATAGGGATTAGTAAAGACCCCCAGTTATTGGTATGAAGAGAATCCCCAAAAGAATTGTTAGTACCACTAAATGAAAATAGATGGCAGCAGAGACCGTAAAATACTCATCTTGCTGAGTCTAACTGCAGAAGCGGCTTCTCATTCCCGGAGTAAGTCAGATACTTTTACAGAACTACTTAAAGAGATGGTAGGCCTGTTGGATTCAGAATATGAGAATATAACCCCCAGAGTTTAGCCCTGTCTGCACTCCCATTGATATGGGCATTCTTCATGCATATTTATGATTAGGATTACCTAAAGAACAAGGGGTAGGGATTGTTTAAAGACACCCCTTTATGGGAATGAAGAGAATCCCAAAAAGCATTGTTAGTACCAACAAATGACACTAGAGGGCAGCAGAGACCATAAAATACTCATCTTGCTGCTTCTAACTGCAGGAACAGCATTTCATTCCCACAGTAAATGACGTACTTTTATAGAACTACTTAAAGAGATGGTAGGCCTGTTGGATTCATTCAGTTTAAGTCAGCTGTCCCAATTCCATTCCTTCCCAGCATCTTGGGCCCTTCTCTGAGAATGGCCTTGGCCCTGTAGAACAGTGCTTGTGAGCAACTATAAACATCACTGTGTTATCAACACTGTTTTTCTCCTTGAATCAAAAGGACAGCATCACACCAGAAACTCTGAAAACAACAGTTCTATCCCAGCTGAAACTAAGACATTTTCCGATATAAAGAATGATGAAAGGCGTCAAAAAGCAGAAGGAGCGAGTTTTTTTTTTTTTTTTTGCATCCTTCCACAAAGTGGATCACACTGCTCCCTGTGAGCAGCAATCCATCTTGCAGTTCAGAAATACTTGGTAACCTTTCCGGAGACTGCAGCTCTCTGTAGATTTTTGATCTGAAATTTCTCTTTCTCAGTCAAAATTCTCATCCATAGGGCCTGTTCAGTCAGGAATGAACAAAAGGCTGAATACCAAAATCAAGCAAACTCCTCCTGTTTCTCACCTTGTGAATTCAGCATCACTGCAACTTGACCTGTGCATTGGACAGAAACCTTCCAGTGCTGCCAGGATAAAAAGGGTGAAGAATTAGCTTCAGGATATTTCATAGGCAAAAGAATTCACAGAATCTGATTCAAAATCCCAAAGTATCAAATAAGCAGGACAAAAAATGGCTTCTAAACAAATCATTACAATGATATCTTAATGGATGAGTAGAAAGGAGGCAAATAATCTCATGTTCACTGTCAGCATCTGTTTAAAGTGACTAATTGTTGCTGTTAGCAATGCTTTAGTGTTTGTTGTTGTTGTTGTTTTTGTGAAATAAAGCCATATATTGTATGTATATTAACAAAATCCACGAATACCTTATTAACTATATTAACTGATGTGGAAAAGTATTTTGGTATGATATTAAAGCTTATTTATATAGCTTTTCTTTGATGGCCAAATGTTTTGGTTTGGTTTTTAAAAGAAAATTGAATATCTCGTTAAAAAAATCAATTCTTAATCAAGTGCCTTATGTCAAGTGTCATTTGTTACATTCCCATCCCTCTCGCTCACCAATAAAGGAGTGAAATTCTTATTTTCCTCTTATGGTATCACCAAGGCAAAGCAGCCACCAGAAGCCCCTGCTCAAAGGTATTGCTGCTGCTGTTGCCATAGCAGTGAACATCTCTTTGTGGTGGACTGTTGGAGAATCTTTCAAAATGGTCTTTTGCTTTCTATTACTTCATTTTGTTAGTGAATACAACTCTCCAGTGGGTGTACTGGAGCTGACAAAGAGCTGATAAGTCCGCTGTGTTTCCCTTGTCACTTGAGAAGTAGTAGGGTTATGAAGATGGGACGAGTTTTCACTCAACATAGATCACAAATCTTTTCTAATATGGTTTCCGTCCATCTAGGATCCACTGACTCACCACTGAACACGCGGGAGGATGTTTATTTTGTGACTGGTATGAGATGCTCGCATCTCTAGTTTATTTTCCCTTGATATTACATTTATTGCTGGTAAAAATTCATACACTGGAAGCTGCATTGACACTGAGTGATCTTTTTTCAAACTGGATGGCTATGGTAAGTGTAGTGGCTATTGAAGAGGACAATTACGAGATTAATGAGACAACAGAAATATAATTGCAGCATGCAGTCAAAGGAGGTCACTGCTAAATATTCAGGTTGAAAAAACCCACTTATCTCCTTGCATTTTTTACATTCTTCAGAAGTAGGTGAATATACTCAGTTTCCTTTAGCAAATCATGGTGAAAATCACATCAATATCTCATTAGATACAGAAATTTATCATGATAATCTGTCACCCAGCACTTTCCCTTTTGCTAGAAAACACATACAGCTTACTGAGGAAATAAACTAATGGGAAGGAATGACAGTGAGGGGGTGGTGTTGAGCCACCCTCTATTTGAGGTGAGCATTTGTACAGCTATGCCTAATAGCATAACTCTGGAGGCCTCACAGTCCTCTTCAGTGTGTTACTGGGGCTGGAGAATTCCATCAGCCCACAAACAGCATTTATCGCTGCTTTTCAAGAAAGAGGGGAACAAAAGCAGTCAGTCACTGCTCATTCAGTCTGAACAACCTTGTAGATATGCGTTCTACTTTACATATCTGCTTTTTTATGAAACAGTTCTTTGGAGAAGTTAAGAGACTTTTTTTAAATTTCATCTCTCTGGCTCCTTGGGAAGAAAGGCCAGGGAACATTGCTTTTGTCCTTTTCCACTCTTGAAGCGAAACAGCAAGCCTTTCAGTAGTTAAATTTTGATCTGTGATTGAAAAAAGGCACTAGAAGGACAAAACTGAAAGGCTGTTGTTATTCTGTTTATGAACTGGAGTTCTGGTGAAAGATCTGGAGTGGTTGATTTGTTCTGGTGAAAGATCAAGTGGTTGATTTTGAACAAGTCCATGTATCTAAAGAGAGTGAAATTGTAAAATGTTTATTATTTCATTTTCAAGTGAAGTTTTCAAAATATTCCAAAGCATGAAAGGAAATGCATGGAAGAGTTACTGCAATTAGTTGTCCTGTAGCTTTCCCTGGGAGCCTATCTAGGATCACAGTTTCAGGATATTAAACTGTGACGAGCATCCAGTGAACTAATACGTGCTTGGCAGAGTTTCTTTCAGCAAAGCGATTTCGATTATCTGAAACTTGTTCCACATCTCTTGTCAAGTATACATAAATAGCACTTACCTGGAAGCATAACCAATTAAAAGTGGATTTAATTTCATGTGGCTTACTTTTTGAACTGTTTTGTTGTGCAAACTGACTGGAGTCACTTGTCTTGAAAGCAGTTGCACACAAATTGTACCACTGCACAGTGAGGTCACCTCTATTCAAGACTTTGCCTGTACTGGCAAATACAGACACATACTGCCACTTACAGACATTATACTGGCACTTGCAGACCCCAAATCATTTTTGTTAAAACAGTGCATCATACCTAAATCACCTCTAACGAAATTAGATATCAGCTTGATAGAAATACTGCCACTTAGATTCAGCTCACAAACTTGTTTTAAATTATAGAATTTAGTTATTTTTCTTCTATTATTTACAGCTGTCTGTTTACAAGAAAACTACTCCAAGAGGCTGCAGTGGCTTCTTTGAGCTATTACATCCAACTGGGTGGTGCAGGGATTTCTCTATGGGCTAGGCTCAGTAGCAATTTCCTCTCAGGTCATAAGTATTTTGTTCATGTAGGAGGGGTTGATGGTAGGCCATCTTCTGTTCTCTGTCGTACTGGTGTTAAGCCCAGGGCACCTCTCCCAAAACTGTGTCTACCATATGTATGTCTCTAGAGATGATTCCTAGTGTGAACTGCTCTTCTGTGGGGGTAGCAATGTAGATTTTGTATTGGACTTCTGATGTCAGTGTAACATGGACTTCTCTTGTTGCAACTGGCTTCAGCCATTGCTCCCTTGCAGCTCTGTGAGAGCACAGCACACTGGAATATCATCAAAGCAGCAGCTGCTTTAATGGAGAAGTAAATTCTGCCATGTTGCCTCCCCCAGTGTCACTGGTGTCCCAGCTGATTTTGCTTTGTTTCTTCACAGTGACTTGGGAAGAAAAATTTTGAAAATTTTGAAAAATTTTGCTGCTAAAAAAGTTGGAAGTGGTGCTCAAAGTGACACGTACAGATATTCAGCAGCATTTCTCGATGCCCAGAACTGTTCTGATAGGAGCAGCTAGAACCAATATCAAGGTTGAACCTATCTGTGTCTTTTCTTTTTAAATGTCTTTTTTTTTTTTTTCTTTAGAATGCTCCCAATGTGGAGTTTTGTCACACGTTTATGCAACTTCTTCCAAAAAGCAGAGTGCGTTCTTTCCTCTTCATGATGTTGTGAGACTGTTATGAGCCCAGAAAAGGTGGGAGGAAGGGTTCTGCAAGATAAGGTGTCTAGCATCTAAACTGCAAGGAAGAGCAGAGTGAGCTCCTGCTCTGACACTGGAGAGATGCTCCCAAAGAGAATGGATACACAGAATCTCACATGGTCTGTGATAAAGTGCAATGAGACAACCTCCAGTTCCAAAGCTGTAAATGTCTGGTGCTGTTGGGAGCTTGATACCTCTGTGAAACAGGTGTCACTACTATAAACGAGTGCCTGTAATAGTTCTCCCACAGGACAGATGATATTTAGGGATTCAAGACTGAAATAAATGAGGGATTGAACAAGACCGCTAGACAATGTACTAGAATTGACTTATGTTCTATTACTCCACTATATGTAGAACTACGTGGTAACACTCCTCTCAATCTTTTTTTTCCTTTTTCTGTCTCAATTAAGTTCAGTCCATGTTGTCTCAGAAATTCAAAATTCACATTCCTCCCTGTAAATGAGACTTTACAGTTCTATTTTTCTCATGCAACTTTAAAAATATTGAACAAAAAGTATATTAAAGTGTTGGACTGACAATCTGGGAACTTGCTGAGGCTTAGTCATAGAATCATTGAATGTTATGGGTTTGAAGGGACCCTTAAGATCATTTGGTTTCAACTCCTCTGCTATAGGCAGGGACACCTCCCTCCAAACCAGGTTGCTTTCACCACCCTCACAGTAAAGAATTTATTTCTAGTATCTAGTATAAATCTACTGTTTTCCAGTTTAAAACCACTTCCCCTTGTCCTGTCGCTATATGTCCTTATAAAAAGTTCATTCCCAGCTTACCTGTAGTCTCCCTTCAAGTACTGGAAGGTCACTGTAAGGTCTCCTCATAGGAGACCTCCTCCTCTTCTCCAGGTTGAAGAACCCCAACTCTCTCAGCCTGTCCTCATAGGGGAGGTGCTCCAGCCCTCTGATCAACTTCATGGCCCTCCTCTGGACCTGCTCCAACAACTCCATATCCTTCTTGTGTTGGGGGTTCTAGAACAACCACAGTACTCCAGATAGTGTCTCACAAGAGCAGAGTAGAAGGGAAGAATCACACCCTCTGGCCTGCTGGTCACATTTCTTTCACTACTAAGAGGTTTCATGTCAATAGTTTCAACAAGTTTGCTGCAGAATGCATTAAAAGATGGATCTAACTATCACGTGTGCACACAGTAAAAATGTTAAATAGCTGTAATCTTTTCATTTGACTTCTACAGTTGCCTATACTAAATATTCTACATCATGCAGATAAAAATCTCTCTGATACCTGCTTATGTGCTTATGATGAAAGCAGAAATACCCAAGAATATACTGAAACATTTGAAGATCAACCTTGGGATATTTTAATCAGAATAGACACTTTTCATAATCATCTAAGTGCAGAAGTCTAAAAGCAACTCCATTTTACCTCTTGGAAGATGTGGAGATAGGCTCATACTCTTCTTAGTACCATAATTTAAGGATTTTACCACTACATATCACTACAAAACATCCAGCGACATCAGAACACCCAGCATATCTCCAAGAAAACCCTCAAAAACCAAAGTTTGTCTCAGGCAAGCTTTGGGCACATCAGGCTTGGTGACCACTGGAAGTGATTTGGCTATTTTGTAACTAAAGGCACAGTCACCTTCCAAAAGGCTCCGCTGCTATAGAATAAGCAGCACAGCTCTTCTAGTAAGAAGCAGACTTCTTTTAAGAATAATCAAAATTTCACATACAAGCCCACTGCAATGCAGACCTGATGAGACCAATGGCAATAATTTCCAGTGGTGCTGTACATCAAGCAGGAAGAAAGACTAATAAGAGCTTGTTTGGAGGGTAGGTTTGGAAAATACCAAGTGGAACATCAAGATTTCTAGGGGGAAATGGAGAATTTGTGCAAGCTCTGTATAGACATGACACAGAGAAGTTCTGCAGTGTAGAGGCCTGCATGTGACAAGATGTGTTGTGTCACAAGCAAAATAAGAGATCCTGATGATACAGATTTTGAAGTACAGGGCTCATCTACAGGTATGTAAGTAGAAAACAGATCAATAAAGTGTCAAGCCTAAAAGCTGTGAACCAAAATGCAGTTTATGACTTCTAATACCATCACTGTGGTCAGGCAGATAAATCTCTGCTCATTGCTTTGAAAAGGTACCCATAAGTAGTCACAGGGTTCTTGGTCAAAGCACAGAACACCTGAGGAGGCAAAAAAGCTCTTATGTAATCTTGATGTCAGTCAGATACAAAAGGGCACCCTGCAGAGGCCACATATGCACAGACATGCACACTCTATGCTGGAAGCAGGATGAGGGCATACAAGCAGCGCTGTAGAACAGAAAAAGCCTCACTCTTCAACAGCTGAGTGAACCTGTCATTTTGAGAGAGAGAAGGGACACTTCTAGAGACCTAACGATTAAAGAAAAATCCCTTGGAGATGCATATCTCGCTACAACACTCTAAATTCACTGCAAGCAGTTCAATGACTAATCACAGGCAAACTGTTTAGAATTTTTTTCCCTCCCTTGAATCATCGACTTCAAAAGGCATGGGATGATGAGTACTGTGCAGAGAAAGCCCTGTAATTTAGAGAAGACAGACAGGGCAATGTCACTGATGTAGAAATAAGCTACTTTCTTCCAGAAAGGCTGTGGATGCCCCATCCCTGGAGGTGTTCAAGGCCAGGTTGGATGGGGCCCTGGGCAGCCTGGTCTGGTATTAAATGTGGAGGTTAGTGGCCCTGCATGTGGCAAGGGGTTTGGAGATTCATGAACCTTGAGGTCCCTTCCAACCCTGGCCATTCTGTGATTCTGTGATTCCTCTGGCTGCTATTACTGGTGAGGAGAGCAGCTCTGTTTCCTGGGCTGACGGACGTGGTTCTGGCCCCAGAGACATGCATTATACACAGCGCAAAGTTCAGCCTGGTTCGGCCTCGTGTCTGTGACAAGGAAGCAAAGAAACCCACAGATCCATGCCCTGGGAAGTGCAGGGAGAGAAAGGGAAAAGGTAGAGAGGCTCCAGAAGAGCTCCTTGCCTAACTGGTAGCCAGCTCTTCAATAGGTCTAGGAGGGGTGGAGCCAGGCAGCACAGGTGAATTGCCTTCTCCTGTGCTCCTCTGGCTGACTTGTTGCTTGCCTCAGTTGATCAATCAGAGGTTCAGGCTGTGACTCAGCAGTTCCCATACACATTGCATGAACAGGTAATATAATGAGAATATAACCCCCAGAGCCTAGCCCTGTCTGCACTCCCATTGATATGGGCACTCTTCATGCATATTTATTATGAGCCAGAACTCACCTTCTCTACTCTCCTGCACTGCTGAGCTAATTGTAATCTTAATTGAGTGATGTAGGTTGCAAAACACTAGGCAAAACCTGCTGCTGGTTTTGTGCTTTCTTATTTCAGGTCTAAAAAGAGAAGAAAAAGCTGTAATTGATTCCATCAGCCCTTCATATACTAAAACAAAAGATAATATCCAGAGAAACCTCCTTCTGCTAGAAACATGAGGAACTCTAAAGTTTTGAGTCTCTTTTTCCTTCTGAAGGGAGTGCATGCTCAACAGAGATGATCCACTTCAACCTATCTTCTGCACACTGTTAGGTTCTGGACCACTAGCATGGAAAACTGAAGTCCTGGGGGGGGGGAACAAAACAAAACAAAACAAACAAACAAAAAAAAAAACAACCACAGCAAAAAGGGGAACTATACCATCTTGAAGACACTTGTAACAAAACTGGAGTTGTTAAAATACATCCAGGAAGACTTTAAATTTTTATTCAAGGTTATAATTAGGAGTGCACATTTGAATGATATTGAATGATACACTCAATATCATCCTCAGGGGCAGCTGTAGTTCTAAGACCCACACACACTCATCTTTAGAGTATGTACGTACATAATTTGGACCCTATGTAGTCAGACTAGTTAGCTGCCCCTTTCTGCAGGCTACAATTGAGAGAAATATTGAATACTGAGTTAACGAAGACATGTCACTGATACCATAAAAATCTCAGCACCCAACCTGTGTCGCACAGAATCAAAGTCCAAAGTGTTCCTTCTGAAGTGTCTGACCACAAAGTGCAAAGGTAAAATGACAGAGAAATTTGTAAACTCTTATAACAATGTCTAGACTCACTGGTTCACTTAATGTTTGATTTGAAAGCAAAGAAAACAAGGCAAAACAAAGTCCAGCAAAGCCCTTCTACTTTTAAATTACTCTCTTTATATACTTAATATTTATATATATTTATTTACTAATGACAGTAAAACACATCAATAATAATGTGGTATGAAAACTCCTCTGTTTTAACCCAGCAGCAGTTTTTCCTAGAACAATTATGCTAATTTGCTTTTTTTTGATTAAAGGAAGGCAATTTGCTTCGCTTAGATATGTCTTGTCTGCAGCAAACTGTCTGTACCTTTGGCACGCACACAGAACATCAAAACAAACAAACAAAAAAAGACTAAGAAAGATCTAGCACCAAAAACTGCTCAATCTGCCCAGGGATGAAGCCGCTCCCGGGTACCACGCTGGGCCCCGAACATCAACAGCCAGCCCCAGTGATGTCGCAGGAGCAGCCATGTGCAAGCTCCAATTGTATCCAAACTCATCATAGTCCATCACAATAAAACAGAGAGTTCCATCACGCCACTGTCAGTTTTGTTCCTCTCTGCCTTTTCCGAGGTGGGCAGCTGTAGAGGTTGCAACCACGGGGATCCCTTCCCCCCAGCACCCAACCCTTAATCTGGCCATGCACAACTTCACGCTGCAGCTACAGGTGGGTGTGCAGCCCATGAGCGAGGAGTGCCTGGAGGACACACAGTGCCTGTGACCTGGTACAGACATCACCACTTGTCCCTGCACGTCACTGTGTCCCTGTGGGCAGTGGCAGTGTGGTGATGGTGGCAGTGCCGAGAACACGTTACAGTTGAAGAGCAACGAGCTGCTGGGCTGTCTGTACAACTTCTTCCCCCACCTCAAGCAGCTCATGCTGGAGCAGCCGGCAGCCAACACGGGGCTGGCAGTGTGGGAGGAGCTGCAACCGGGTTTCTGACACAGGACAACAAGGAGACAATTGTAATGGCAACACAAGAGAACAGCATGAGAATGTACTGACTGCAGGCTGATAATAGTGATGTCATCATAAGGGACAACAGTAGGACCATGGGAAGACAATGATGACGGCAAATTGGATGATGGGGTGACAAAGGCAAAGGCAATACGGGACAAATGGGATAAAGGCAAGAGTGCCATGGGACAACAGGGTGAAAATGGGGTGACAGTGATGACACAGGACAACAGGGGGCCAGTGACAATGGCAACATGAGACAATGGAGAGGTAACACTGGGATAGCAGAGTGACGACAATGGGATAAAAGGGATACAATGGCAACACAGTACAGCAGCATGACAACGGTGAAACAGAAACATGGTAACAGCGGGATGATAATGGTGACACGGGGCAATGATGACATCAGGAATAACAGGGTGACAGTAGAGTGACAACAGCGATGGTGCAACACAAGGCAATGATGGGGTGATGACAGGTTGACAACGGGACAAAAAACACAGGGATGACAGGGGACAACAGCAACACACAGCAGCAAGGTATCAACAGTGAGGGAGGTGTCACTGTGTCATTCCCCACAGCCCTGAGCATGCTGCTGCACGGCTACACGGAAGCCATCAACAACGGGCATCTCCCCTGCCTGCAGGGAGCAGCAGCAGCGACGATGGCCAACGAGAACGCAGCTGTGGTGGCAGCAGCGCCGGAGGCCTATGCCAAAGGCATGCAGAGGCTGTCACTGCCCACAGAGCCTGCACAGCTCTCAGCCTCGCATGGGCAGCACCTGCGTGAGGCACTCGTCTTCCAGCGTCGCAGCTTCTGGGATCACAACCAGGAGCACCAGCGGTGCCTCATGGTGCGTGCCCCCCCCCCCCTTTCTGCCACAGCGCTGTCCCTGTCCTCACGGCCTTGTTCCTATCCCTACAAGGCTGTCCCTGTTCCCATGACTTTGTCACCACTGTCACAGCACTTCCTATCCCCTGGCACCCTGCCTCCACTAACCTGTCCACACAGTCCAGTCCCCACCCCTATAAGTCTTCATGACCTTGTCCCCAGTCCCCCAGTGCTCTCCATCCCCGTGACCTTATCTTCATTTCCCCCCCAACACTCTGCACCGGTGGTCCCACCAGCACTCTCCCCATCCCCACAGCCCTGTCCCTGTGACACTCTCCCCATCAACACCATGACCTTGCCCCCATCCCGACCTTCAGGAACAGATCAGCACGGAGTACAGCTGCCTGCAGGAGAAGAATGATGCAGCATCACGGTGGCACTGCAAGGCGCTGCTGGCTGAGCTGGCACGGGCACTGGATACCAGCCTGTCCCGTGGGGCCTACGCACTGCCCGGTGCCTACCGTACCTATGAGGCTGAGCGGCAGCAGCTGCTGGAGGCCTACTGGCAAGCAGAGGGCAACAACCCCAACGTAAGGGCAGCTCTGGGTAGGGGATTAAGGACAAGGAGCCAGGGGCTGTGCCTCAATCGTGTGGGGATGCACAGGCCAAGGAGGTGCTGGATGAGTTCTTGGCAGAGTGCCGGGCAGAGGCGGAGGCAGCGCTGAAGGCAGACAACGCACTGAGCGAGGCTGAGAAGCAGCTGGGGGGTGAGCAGTGCGTCCCGGTGCCGTCCCCTCTCTCCTTCCTCCGTCACCCATCCCCAGGTCCTCCAGGGACAAGAGACACCTTGTGTTATTCCTGGGGGACATCTGGCAGTATTCCCATATTCCATGGGCTGTGTCTGCTGGGGACAGCTCATGGTATCCCCACATACTTTGAGCATCCTATGCCTTCAGGGACATGATGGCCCCATCTCTTGAGGAGTCCCTTTATCCCCAGGGGACATCTCACAGAGTATCCACATCCCTTGGGGTGTCCCAGCGTGCCCAGGAGACACCTCAAATTGTTCCTTTTTTCTCCCTGAGGAATTCTCACCCCATCTCCACATCCCTGCACTCTGTCCTCACGCCCCTCCATTCCTTCCC
>NW_024885296.1:0-64333 GCF_019232065.1 Centrocercus urophasianus | reverse complement strand
AAAAAAAAAAAAAAAAAAAAAAAAAAAAAAAAAAAAATGAGTTTTGTGGGGCGTCCTTTTTTTGGTGTTTTTTTTTTTTCTTCCTTTCTTCTCTCCCTTTCCACGAAAAACTTTCTCAACTTTGGTGAACTTTCGTGCTTCAACTTTCTTAAAGGGACCGGCGGCCACAGAGCAGGGGGCGATTCCTGTGGGCTCCCTCGAGGGCTCCAGGAACCTCAGGGGTGCAGCCCGACAGTCCTGCGGCAGCAATGCCGAAACCCCCCGCTGAAAGCTGCACCTCAGCCCTTGGGGCTCAGGATGTGGGCTCCGTTCTAGGGCAGCAGCCCCAAATCCGCCAGAAAAGCATCCCTTCATCCCCCAAAACGTTATCCCCATATCCTCCAGAACAGTATCCCTTCATGCCCCGGAATGTTTTCCCCATATCTTTCTGAGCAGCATCCCCATATCTCTCAAAACTGCATCCCTGCATCTTTCAGAGCAGCATCCCCGCAGCCCCTAAGGCAGCAGCCCCTCATTCCCTGGGAGAGCAGCCCTGTGTCCACTTTCTGCCCTTCTCCATGTCCACACGGGTCCGTGGACTGGCCCCATCCCAATGAAATAGGCAGGGGGATCTGAGCTGATATCGTACTCAGTGCTGTCTACCTGCTCAGCCCCAAGGTTGGGTGAGAGAGGGAAAACATCAGTTCTACATTAGCCCCCTGGTCCTACTGGCACCCCAAGCTGGAAAGGCAATGTGAGCCCCCAGTCCTTCGCTTCCTCCTTCCCAGGCTGAAGTCCCAGATCTCAGCTTCTCCTCATAGGGAAGCTGCTTCTGTCCCTTGATCACCCTGCGGGTCTTTGATGGCCATCAACTCCCTTCCCTCTCCAGCTCAGGGACTGCCTTTATGGGGATGCTGTGAGTCACACACATCTCCTCCTTGACCCGTCCCCCATGGCCATCTCCCCAACACAACTCCATTCCTTCCTTTTCAGACCATGCTGTCCCAACAGAGCTGAACTTCTCTTCGAAATGAAACTCAGTCCATGAGCAGGACATCAGCTGCAGGTCAGGGATGTTTTGCACACATGTATGTCATGAAGTGAGCGAGGCTGGGTGTGATCACAGCTGGTTCCTTCTCTCACACCTGGGTTTGGTGCCCTACTCAAGCCCTATCCCAATCTGCTTCTCCACCTGCTCATACAGGGAACAAACTGCCCTGAACTCAGCCACCCCCGCATGACCAAGGAGCTGTGGATCCAGCACCAGCACGAAGGTGGATCCCAAAATTAAGCAAAGCTTGACCACGTCTTCACATGAGGAGGCACAATGTGAGGGGAGCACTGGCATTGCATTACTTTGCTTTCTAGGTTGGGGCTGCAGCAGCTGCAGCTGTGTGTGCACAGCACAGAGGATTTGCACATTGGATTCTCATACGGATGGTGGCAAGGCAGCTGTTTTTCTAAGGCTGCATAACGAGCTGCTAAGCCAGAGAGCCCAATCCCTGCCAGGTTGTTGTCCTCTGGGAAGGGAAAAAGAAAAAGCACTTTTTAGCTAAGAAACCAAATACCTTGTTTTAAATGTTGTTTTACGGGGGTGGGGGTGGTTTGGTTTTCTGGAGATGTTTCACACCAGGGATACCTCAGCCCTGGCAAACTCAGAGAAGAGCCTCCAGCCTGACCCCAGCACCAGGGCCACAGTGGGACAGGGCTTTCTCCAGCCACCAGCAAAGCAGTATGAGGGCGTCAGGAAGACATGGAGCCCACGGCAAGCAGAGGACACAGTGAGGTGGGAGTCAGAGAAGAAACAGGAGAGAACTGTGAAAATGCGATGCCTGCAGAGATTCAGGGTGAGGGCTTTTCGTTGGGTTGTTTTGCAGTCCCTGCTTCCACATGGAAGTGAGTGGCTTTAGCTGCAGCATCTGAGAGGGTGACCCTGGTTCAAACCAAGTTTCTCATGCAATATGTTTTCCTAGAAGCACTCTTCACCCCAAAGCATCTCCCATCCAACAGCGTCCTCCTCTGCACCCTGTTTTGGGAGTGAAGGCTGTCAGTGTTCATAACCACTGAGCAGGTCCTGGGAAGTATTTCTTAAGTACCTCAGTGAAAAACAGGTTGCAATCAGCTGAGAAATCAAGGTGAAATGTGATGGAGTTCAGCAAGAAGCACACAGTCCTGCAGCTGGGGAGGAACAACCCCCCCAGCACCCCTGGGGGAAATGGCCGCAGGGGCCTGGGGACACCGAGGTGACTTTGGGCCAGCAGTGTGCCCTTGGGACAAAGTAGTGAGTGGTGTCCTGGGCTGCATTGGGCAGAGCACTGTCAGCAGGTGGAGGTTCTCTCCCCAAACCTTTTTATCCGCGTTCCCATGTCCTGTGTGAGTGCGAACCTGACTTGGCTTGCTGCAAGCACTGACAGCACCCAAAACGGTCTGCCAGACAAAACACAGAGCCACCTGCCTGCAAGGAGGCAGAGTTTCCTTTGGGGGATCGTAGGGCTGTCGCAGGGGCTGCCTTGCATCCCTGCTAGCCCCAAGCCCATACAGGCTGCACTTTGGAGGAGGTGCTGTACTGTTTTGCTGTTTCTCACTGCTTATCTGGAAGCTGAGCCTTGGCACTTGTCCCAGAGCAGAGAGGACGTTCCCGTGTCATTTCCAAAGTGTTTGAGGGACGGTGATGGGAAAGTGTGCATCCTCCAGGCACAACATGGGTTTTCCTCTGCTCACCGCCAACACCGATTTCTCCTCCTCCCACTCTTGTCTGGAAAGTCTCACATCTCCAAAACCACTGAGCAAGCACTGCTGGAGTCACCAATGGCACTTTACAGGACTTCACATCAGCTCTCAGAGATCTTTCTGGCCAGCAGCTGCAGGACACTTTGGGGTTGAAGTGCTGTTTTCAGTATGGATCAGCATCCAAACATCTGGAGACCCGTTATAGCGTTACATGGGCAGGGACCTCCAGAGCCTTCCATCCAACATCTTGCTCACAGTAAGACTGTCACCAGTGATGGATGAGGCCAGTCCTGGCTCGAGAACCCCCAGGCATGGAGCCCCACCACCTCTCCAGGTTCCCACCTTCCTGCAGGGAACCAGAGCCCAGCCATGCCAAGCCACCATCTGTGGCCACAATCCCACTTCATATCATCTGCCCCTACCGAAGGACACGTAGCTCTGCTATCTTTCTTCTTGTCTAGGAGCCGTAAGTGCTAATGGACTCCTTGGACCTCTGTTTGGCCAAACTACCCCGGCCCAGGTCCTTGGTGACCCTCTTGCAGTTTCTCCACCCCTCGTTCCCATTTCCATCTCACAGCACTCAACCCAGTCCCACAGCCCTTACCACCTCTCTGTCCCCAGGCAGTAGTGACAAAGCTGAAGAGCAGCTCCAGGCTCTCTGCACAGCTTGGTCTGAGCACCATGTGGCCACACCACTCCCACAAGTTCTCCACGTCGTAGGTATCAACACACCGATGCGTAAACCTCACATGGGCATTTCACATCTGCAGCTGGGTTTGTGAGAATGCCAGAAGTTCCATTCCTGAGGGCTCTTCAGGTCTGTTAACCCTGAATCTCCTTTCCTAAGCTAGTACTTTAAAAAATTATGTATATGTCATGGTGACACCATTTTGAGATGGAAAAACTGAAGCTCAGAGCACCCAGCATCACGAAGCCAATAAGCAAAAGTGCCTTGCCCCTTTGGAGACCCAAATCCTGTTGCATTCAAAGTCGTGAATGCAACATGACACAAAGGCTCGAGAGCAACGGAAGGATGCGCAAAGGCAATGCTCAGGGTGCTTGGTGTCAGTGAGGTGCAGGTATTGCGCTCCTCTCTGCAGCATCCCAGTGACTCTGGGGCACTACTAAAGAGGAAAATCAGCACCAAGGGAGGAGGGGAGCTGGATACCAAAAGATGGGATGCAGACAGCTCTAACAGCGCAGGATTTGGGGTGTCCCATAAAGCACAATGGGGAGACACCAGGGCTCGTCTGACATCACATGCCTGCAGCAGCTACTCCGAGCGCTTTCAAACTTTAATTCCTTCCCGCACGTCATCGCCCGTCTTCTCCGGCTCTGCCTTGCCCCATGAGACGTGCTGAAGCTAACTGAGACAGACAGGGGCTCGGAGGTGTGTGCAAATGCTTGCTCAGACGCACCAGATCGCTGCAGAGCGGCTTTTATGGGCATTTCGGAGCGGCTCCTGGCAGCGCTGCCGGAGCTGAGAGCCGGGGCCGTTCCCTGCTCGCCGCGCCCCGTGACGTCCCAAAGCCGCCCAGCGGGCTTCGGACCAAAAAGGGGTGAGGAGAGCTCGAGTTTAGGAAATCTGAATAAAATATGCACCAAACAGAAGTGCCTTCTCGGAGCCAGGAGCACAAACAACGAGCCGCAGGCTTTTCCCTGACGGACTGCAGATGCAGCATGCCTGCAGTCCCCCATTGCAAAACACTGCATGGCTTTTGCAGTTTATTCACCTAAGAAATTCACCTGGCTTTAGTCTGCCCCAAAGCTCTTCTTTTTCTTTTTTTTTGCCTTGAAGATGAAATACACACACAAAAAAATTGGCGTACTCCCGAGCTTGTGCAGCGCAGTAACAGCACTGCTATCCTGTTAGTTTAATAATGTATTGCCTGCACTGTCATATCAATTATGGGCGAATAAAGCAGCGGGAATCTTTTCTGTGGTTACTTATGAAAGGTCCCAGAGACAGCCCTCCCTGTGCCCAGACCTGGCACTTGTGCCACTTCCAGCTCATGTGGAGCAGAGGGACAGGACAGGGCTCAAGCTGAGCCACTGGGAGGTGTCACCGTGTCACGCTGTCCTCGTGTGTTGGAGCATGCTGGGTGTCACCATGCTGGGACCTTCGAATGCCAGCATCAGGATCCCTCCGTGCCCATGGGATGGCAGCGGATGGAGCATGTCCCAGCAGCAGGTCCAACTCCGACCATCAGTTCCAGTCCTGCATCCTCTTACATCACCTTCATCCCTAACCAAAAGAGCATACATGGAGCATATAGAAGGCTGAAGCGCTCCCAAAATTTGCCATTAAGCAGCTACAAGTCAAGAAGGCTGTGCAATACATTCCCTGGCCATCCCAGAAAGCACAACCAAATAAAAAAGAGAGCCCATGTTCATGCAGGGAATTAACGTCCAGCCCTTTTATGTGCTGAAGACCTTGGAAAACAAAACAAAAGGACTTGTTGTGGATGAAACCTTGGCAACACAGCCAATGTACACACGACCTTCTGACTTGCAAAACATGGCCAAAAACCCAAGCGAGCAGCCCCAGCGCACGCGGCATCGCTCGGCTCCCCAGGCACTACAGTGCTCCGTGGTTCATGGGATGGGACATGCAGGATGGCTGCTGCTCCAGCCTGAATGCAGTGCTTTCTCAGCAGCACTGGCCTGGAAAAGCCCTTCATCAGCTCTTTCCTGTTTATTATGTCCTTCCTTAGGATTCTTGGTGCTCCTATGGGATCCCTGTACTCAGTGCACATGCCCCTGGTGGCCCCCAGGGTAGGGGAGGAGCCTCCTCGCAGCTTTGCTCCTCCTTGCTGCTGTTCTGTAAGGTCTTGTTGGTCTTGGGGACGCTGAGCATCACTGAGGACACTTCAGTAATCAGACTCCACTTTCTACGCCCCGTCCTGGGGGAAATATTACCCCACCAAGAATATTCAGAGCTCCTGGTGGATTTGACCTCACAGCTCCAGCCTCCCATTCCCCGTGCAGAACCTTGCCCTCCTCCTGGAGCCGACGCTTCCATCCAAGGGCTATTTGCTGCTCCTCTGTCATGTGCATAACAAGGGATTAGTGAGTCAGGGGAGGATGAGAGCTAAATGAAGCATGACCACCTCAGAAGAAGCTGCTCTATCAATCTTGCTGGAGTGGGTGGCCTCCCGGAGTCAGGAAAGGCAACGCTGTGGCAGCACCTTCCCACCAGTGCCATTACCAACCCTGTGCAGAAGATGCTCACCACGGCTTTGCCAGCCTACTTTTGAGGGCTCCATGGCTTGGCCAAAGCCAGGGTGCTCCCAACAAGATCAGGGAACATCCCCATCTCTGTCCCCAGGGCACCCCAAGTCTCTCCCCTCAGTGTTTCAAGCTTTGGCAGCAAACCAAAGCCATCCATCTTTCCAATCCTTCATCCCAGAAATGCCAGACTTGTTTAAACTGGACTGTTTGGATGAGGCTGCTCGTGTCGGTACGTTGGACACCCAGCACGAAGGAGCTCAGCTCACGATTAATGCTTGGCACAGCTTGGAAACCGCAGAAAACAAAGAGTTATATCATGGGATGATTCCTAGATGAGCTGCAATTACTTCTGCTCTGCTTTGACCACAGCACATAAACACTGAGCACCGATCGCTTCAGCCGATGGGACTGACCCTGTGCTGCATGCTGTGCTGGTGCCTGCGCTCCAGGCATTTCCCCACATCCCACATTCCTGCAAACACCCACTGCATCACTGATCACGGATGCTGTGAGCGCTTCCAAGAGCTGTAATTGTAACAGATCCCCACCACCCCTCTGGTTGCTCCCGATCCACGGCTCTCCATCAGCTCCAACCTTGCCATTTCCCCTTCTTCCCACCCAAAAGTGTTTACATGCCAACTTCCCAGGAACAATCCATCTTCAGGAAGGGAATATGGCCTGGAAAATTCCAGCCTCGGCATAAGTAAGGGGCTATGATGGAAACTGTTTTGCAACCTTTGTTTTTCTACCCTAATGCTGGCAACCCCATAAACTCACTGGCTTCCACATGGCCACCTCCCCCCCCTGCAGCCCCGTTATCTCTCTTCCTACACCCCAAGGAACCCTAAAAGCTCCTGGTCGAGACCCAGAGCTCAGGGATCCAGCGAGCCCCCTGCACGCACGCGCCCTGCCAAGCGAGCCCTGGGACCAGCTGATTTATAGGCTCGTGCCTCGTTATGTTTACGCCAGGCGAGTTATTTAAAACGAGGAGAGCGAGAGGAGCCGGGTTTTGTTTAAAGTCCGGCGAGGAGATTTGCCTTAAATAGTCAAGAGCTGAGATGGGAGGGAGGCCGGCAGCAGTGCAGACCTCCGGGGTGAGAGCGGAGCCGGGCACCGCGGGGGAGCCGGGGGGGAGAGAGGTGGCAGCGGGCTCCTGGTTAACCCTTGGGTGCTGCTCACACCCGTGGCACGTTTCCCCTGCATGACTCACAAGGAGAGAGGGGCACACATGAAACGGCAGCCCTGAGAGAAATGCAGCTGGCAGCGCGCAGCCTGAAACCTAACGATGGCAATTCACAATGCAGATTATGTCGGAGCAGCCCCTCTGTGCCCACCCCCAAGGAAGCCCTGCAGCCTGGCACTGCTCCAGCTAGCAGCCCCCAAGCAATGACCCCCTGCTGCTTCCCCCCTGCCCTCGAGGTCTCCTCGCAAAGGCCGCTGCTGTGAGAGCATGGCACGAGCTGGGTTTGCTCAGCGCAGAGCACGGACACGATAGCTCTCTATAAATACATCCGGGGTCACCACCAGGGACGGGGCAGAGATATTTAAACTCAAGGGGGATGCTGGCAAAAACAAAAGGCTAAATATAAACTTTCCATCTGCAGCGCCAGGCTGGAGGGAAGGTTTTAACTCCTGGAGCAAGGAGGTGGAGGAAGAGCACCCAGAGCAGTGGGGCAAGGCAAGGGTAGTGCTGGGCACGTCCTCCTTTGTCCCCATCCTCAGTGCAGAGCAGATGGGAAAAGGCTCTCATCCCTGGCCCAAGCAGGGCAGTGAGGGGCAAGATGCTGCTCAGAGATCTTTCCATGGCCTTGACTTATTTGGTCAAAACTGCTGATCAATTGATCAGAATAACATGCAGCATTATGCTGGAACAGGAGAAGCCAAAGCTGCTGCTGTGCCCTTTGCTGATCCCCAAATTCTTGCTCCTTCTGAAATATGACAGTTGAGGAGAGGGGGTGAGGGGAAACAGCACCAGCGTGCAGGCAGACACTGGGATAAATCCTGGTGCTGCATGCACCTGATTTGGGGAGCTCAGAGCTCTGTGGTGAGGACTGAAATCAGCCCCATCTGACCTCTGTCCCTCTGTTCCTACACTGTCACCCCACTGAGCTTGGGCTCGATCTGCTCTGTCCTCATTGCACCAGAAGTGCGTGGGCCTTTGCAGGAGGCTCCTCAGCGTTTGCAGTCGTAAATCACAGCAGAGCTGCTTGAGCGTGCCGTGCTCCCAAATCCCCTAAGCTGCAGCCCCGATAGCAGCCCCACCAGTGCAAGCGGAGTCACGTCCCCAGTGAAAAGTGAAGAGGGCATGCAAAGGGCTGCGGGCACTGAGATGCTGCACTCCAACACGGGCTGGCACCCTGATGTCCCTCAGACAGCACGGAATGTTCTCTCTGCTCCCCAGAATGGCTTTAATTCCTGCTGTGGTCCAATCAGCTCTGTGCTGTCCCCATTCCCGTAGCCAAAAAGGGGCTGTAAGTCCATCGGGTCACCCCCTTAGGGAACATCCCTGCAGCTTCTCTTCCAGGTCTGGTGTGATCCCTGAGACCACAGGCCTGGGTTTGGGGCCCCAACAGCAAAATCTAGGGCAGGCAGCATGGCTGTCAGTGCAGCCACTGCATTCCCCAGGGACAGATAAAAGCAGCAGCCAGCAGGGTCCTTGCTACCCTAAAAGGGTTGTCCTGTCACTTGGGCTGGCCTGGCTTGTGTTAGCATTGCGGGAGGAGCCACACGTCACTCGAAGAGTGGGTGCCATCTCAGCCCTGCTGGCTTAGGGCTGCCTTATCGACATGGTGGGGGCTGCAGGAGCATCCTTGGGCCACGTCACCCACGATGGGGACGAGGACGCCGAGGACAAGCCCAAGTGTGGCCGCACGCCCGGCTGGAGCCGTCACATCCCATCAGGCTCAGCCAGCTGCAACAGCTTGGAGATGCTCGAGCCCCCACGCTCTCCGAATTCCCCTCCATCCCTTCCAGCCTGTGGTTCCCCCTCCGCGCCCAGCTCCCTCGAGCTGACGTCTTCCAGCTGCTGGCCCGGCACTGCAGCCCCTGCCTGCCCAGCTTTGCAGGGCTCAGTTGGGGGATGCTGCATCCTTCCATCCCTGTTTCGGTACAGCCACGCTCCGTGCCAGCCTCTCCGCTTTTCCTCCGTGAGCCATCAAATATTCATGGCCCTGCGTGGTAAATAAGCATTACGAATTCATGACTTGCTGAATTAAACGGGGTCTGGTTTGGGCCGCTCGGCCAGGCAGAAGGAAGGGCAGCTTTGCCAGTAGCAGGTAGGGCGAAGTGGGGACAACGGGATGTTTGTGTGTCCCCTGCACTATGGGCTCCTCCCAGTTGTGCTGCTATATCCCCAAAAGCCAACAGCATTCGGCACCGAAGCTGTCCCACGTCCCAAATCAATGACAGTGCAGCCCCCAAGCCCTCACACTGGGGCTCAGTCGCCCCTAGGAATTCATCCAGGACTCACACAGTCCTGCTTGCCCCCAAAATGCTGCAGGAAAGTGGGACCCGAGGCTAAGGTTCGTGGCCTCAAGCAATATTCAGTCAAGCACTATGGTTACAAGACTAACTCAGGTTAATGGATAACATGGCAACTCTTCACCTGGTGAGGGAAATGAGCGCAGGTAGCTTTTCTCAGCACGCAGAGGATGGGATCCCCAGGTCTGACATGACATGTGGCACAGGAAAATACATTGGGCTTCACACAGACCCCTTCTCCTGCCATCAGTTCCCATCGCTGGCATTTCCCCACTTCCCCTCCACCTCCTCCGTGGGGTCAGGAAGTTCCCATGTGGTTTCGCCTGCCCTGTGGTGGCTTTCACACAGGATAACAGTGTAGCCAGACCCCCAAGGATGCTCTGACCCACAGACTCCATCCCCTTGCCTGCCAGGGATGGGATCAAGCCTGGTCTCAGGGTGACCCCAAGGCTGAGCTGATAGTGCAGCAGCACCAAATCCTCTCCCCGGCTGGGCTGGGCTGCAGCAGGGAGGTGTTATGGGGTGGAGGGCACGGTGGAAAGGGCTTAGAAGAGCAAAAGGATGGGGAGAGAGGTAGGGAGGTGGCAGGCAGCTCTTCCCTGGCTTTAAGGTTCGTGGCCTCAAGCAATATTCAGTCAAGCACTATGGTTACAAGACTAACTCAGGTTAACTGGGCTCCTGGCGTGCCCAGGAGGGGACAGTGACAAAGGCCACAGTGGGAGGCAAGGGATGGATCCAGCCACTGTGAGCTGCACAGTGCTGCACAGTGAACAGATTTCAGCTCCCTCGCTGGATCCAGGCTCAGAGAAATCCAGGCAGCTCATAGAGTGTTTCAGCAAACTTCTGAACCCACACGAAGAAGCGTATTCCCGCACACTTCCGCTATTTAAAATCAAAGACGTAGCTAATTTTTTTTTCCAGGGAAGGCAGTCCCAAAAGCTTAAAATCCCAGTTGGGCGTCAGCGGGACGCGATGCTGAGCTGATCGTAGCGGCAGGGAAGCGCTCGTTGGGAAAGAGTGACCCCAACCGTCACGCTGGAAGGAAATCCACACTGCTCTCAGCCTGCGGGAGCGAGGCGAGGCGTCTGAAGCCCGCTGCGGGGAGATGCGAGGCAGGGACAAAAGCGACGGGGTGGGTGAAGCAGGGCAGCCCCAAGGCTCCTCTGGCTGGAGATCGGTGCGGTTTTGTGAGACAGGAAGAGTTGCAAGGGGCTGGTTTGGAAAGGGATCTGGGTTTGTGTTAGGAGGTTTGGAAATGTTTTAAAAGGCTGCGAGATGCACAGGCTGGTTCGTGGCGTTACCTCCCCAGCGGCAGGCACTGCTGTGTTCCCAGCCCGCGGCTTCCGTGGTGGGATGGGGCACCAGCAGTTCCCAGCAGAGATCTGGGGAAGGAAGGACCCAAAAGCAGGGCTTTGTAAATAGCTTCCCTCAAAAACAAGGCAAACAAAGTCTGGCAGATCCACAAGTGGCACTTTAATATTTTCCCAAATATTTTTTAGGTTTTAGTGCTCAGAAAAGGCTCCAAGTGTAATTAAAAAAAAAAAGAGGAAAACACTGAAAGGCACACGGGATATTTTGCCAGTCCCTAAGAACCCGCCCCTTCACCTGGCAGCTCAGATGTGTACAGGTGCTGCAATGATGGCCGGGCACCCAAATTTCAGTGAAGATGTGCAGGATTGCGCGCTGCCACCACCAGGGCTGGATCCCATGGCCCTGCTGCATCTCAGGGGTGCCTGGCTGCATGTTGGCTCTGTCCCAAAGCCACATCACAGCAGGAGGCAGATCTGGGTGCTGCCGGTCCCTCACAACACCATTGCCATCCCTGCATCCAGGACAGGAGGAGGCAGGGTGCTCTCCCTCAGCCCTGTTTGCACGCTGAGGACACGCAGAGGCAAACGTGAGCTGGGATCCAAAGGATCCAAGGGACAACTGCCCCTTGGAGCAGCTTCACGAGTCCTTTCAACAGCACACAGTGCCCTTCTACCAGCTAGCAGTCCATAAAGACTTCATCAGGCAGCTCCCAGCAGGTCTCACATCAGTATCCAAACGCCAAGCACGTGTGGGAGCTCCAGCATCATGCGTGCACTGTGGTGTGAAGCTTCCAGTGCCCTGTTTGGGAAATTCCTCCGTGCAGGTATCTCACAAAGCTTTTTATCAGCATTTCAAAGAAGCACAGGAAACCTGCTCAGGAATCCCCTGCTCAGCTGTTTGATGGGTATTTCCTGACGTTCTTCCTTGATTTTTCCTAAGCTTGGCTTTTCTTAGTGCCTGCGGTCGGAGCCCCAAGGACTGCAGGATGCTCAGGAGGACAAGAGCACCGGAAATAACTGCAGATGTGGCTCTTGAAGAAGAGTCTTTTGGTTTCCTCATTGGTGCCTGATGCACCTGCACGGCAAAGGTGTTTGAGTTTGGATTGAGAGCAAAGCTGTACAGAGCCTGGGAGGCCTTTTTCCTCCTTCCCCCTCCTTTTATTTCCTTTCTCCATTCTTCAGTGCAAAGCTTTGTTCAAACAACACTTCCCTGGTACAAGGAGAACTGCTAGGTAATCAGCATGAAACGTTTTGGCATCTGAATGCGTTCCAAGCTAAGAAATCCACACCAGATTCCCATTGCTCTCCTAACAATGCTGGAAAACAATGTGCAGCACACACCCCTGCAGAGAACCCGCCAGGGAGAGCGCTCACACACAGCGGGGCAGGAGCCGCGCGGGCAGGGGAGCTGCCAGCACATCCCAGACATCTCCACAAGGCAAAACATGGAGAAATGGGCAACAGTAACATCACAGAGTTCACCAAAGAGCAACGGGAAGTCCTGCAGCTGGGAAGGAACAGCTCCAAAGCCGTGCTGGGGCACCCAGCTGGAAGCAGAAATGGCCGCAGGGTGCTGGGGACACCGAGGTGACTGTGAGGCAGTGATGTGCCCTTGGGACAAAGTGGTGAGTGGTGTCCTGGGCTGCATTGGGCAGAGCCCTGTCAGCAGGTGGAGGTCTTCCCCCAAAACCCTTTCCTGCCTCCCACAAGGTTACACTCACTACAACTTGCTCTGCACGCTGACAGCCCCAGAAAGGGTCTGTGGTCTTCTCTGCAAGATGAAAATCCAGAGCTGCTCATCATCCACCTTAAAAGGAGCCTACCTAAGAAATGCAGACTTTATCCCTCAGGAATACAAGAGGTTTCTTACTCTCTGCATGCCCGACAGAGATATCTGGGGCTGTTTCAAATAAAGAATGCAATTTTATACAAATAAGTTAAAAAGCGCCTAAAAAAAAAAAAAAACCACAGAATGCAGCAACTTTGAAACACTACCAAAGTGAAATTGGTGGTTTTGAGACAGCCAATGGAAAGGGTTGCACATTCATACTGCATCAAGCAATTTAGCAACCCGTGTCATGAATAAACAATCTACCTTCATCTCTTGGCAAAATATCCATTAAACCTTAAAGAAGAAAATTGTAGAAGACAAGTACTCACACCTATTTATACTCATTCACACTAAAAATACCCACAGAGCAGTCTCAACAGCATTTGGAATACATACAGGAGCCCATCACAAGAAAATCAGCAGCTTCAGGTTGATCAGTGTCCTGGGTTGTGGTTGAGAGGGGCTGAGGGGCTGCAGAGCAAAGTCAGAAGCCGTGCCTCAGCTCCCAGCTGCAAGCGAGGCACGTGGCTTTTCAGGACAATGTTCTTCTCTTCGCCTCCGTTCCCAAGCAATCCAGAGGGCGAAGACGCAACCAGCCTCAGCGGTGGTTTCACTGAGCCTGAAAATTCCTGTGGGGCCACAGAAATATCAGCTTTATGAATCTGACCACATGGGAATGGAAAGGCACCGAGCAGAAGCCCTTGCACGTGCAGAAAAAGCCATGGGACAGCCAAATAGGAGCATGAGGGTTTGGGGTTTGTAGAGAGCAATCCCAAGCCCACATGTGCACAGAGCAAGGGAAAGAGGAATGGTGCTACCTCTTCCAGCAGTCCACAGGATGGGACGGAGGCAAGATCAGGTTCAGGAAACATCTGGATACCAGACCTCAGCTGCGGCCTCCGAGTGATCCAGTGGATTAAAACAGGCCCAGACACATCATTATGGGGGTGTAGAATTGAGAAAAGCAGTATTATTAGAGCAAACAGAGGAGGTTTTTTGCCTGGACAGGTCCGTGAGCTCCTCAGCTCTTTGTTCCCAGCAGCTTCAGCAAGCAGGCGCTTTGCAGCCCGGAGCGAATCCGCGCTCCTGGACCACCAGGCTGCCCAGCCAACAGCCAAGGCAAAGCCTCCAGCATCGCTTCACAACATGCCTGAAACCCAAACACCGAAGCAGAAAGAAAGGCAGCTTCTGAGTGAGCCTTGCTGTGCCGGTGCGGAGCACGCCAGCCGGATTTCAGCTGACTTCAGACAGCTCTATCAGAAACACCTCCGGCTCCATTCAACACACCGCCACACAGCGCCAAAAAGCAGCCAGGATGAGATGCCCCAAAGGTGCCTGTTTTTCCCTGAGGACAACAACAGAGCTGCTTGTTCCCAGCTCACATGCAGAGGGCTGAAAAGAGGTGTGACGAAGCCCGTGTTAAGTGAACAAGGGAGAGGAGATGTGCCAGAAAGAATGAGCTCATTGCAAAAGTAATTGAAAGGGCTTTTACAAAAATCAATACAAATACCTAGCTGGATTCAGATGTGCAGTGTGTCAGAGCAAGACACTTCCTCACAGCCCGTCTGTTTTCCATGTCACATCCACCAGCCCTTTTGCTATCAGCCACAGCATTTCCTTTGCACCCATCAGTGTGCCACAACACAAGGCAGCTTGCATGACACTTGTCTGCACAATAGGAAGCATGTTCCTGTTTTAAACACAATATTGTTCTTCCCAAAGGCCTCCTTTTCCCCAGGCAGGTCCCTCCAGCAAAGAACTCCTCTCTTCATTAGCAATCCGTCCTCAGATATTTCTCCAGGGCTCATTTTTGGCACTTGGTGCCACCCACCAGAGCCTGCACCAGGAGGTCTTGGATGTATCCTACAGCACGAATGGACTCCACAAGCAGCCAAAGAAAAAGGCTCCGGGCACAGAGGAACAGGGAGGCCAAGATGACGCAGAAAAGCAGCTGTGAGCATCCTCCCATCACAGCAAACAGGGGCAGAGAAACACAAACGCCTTTTTTTAACCAAGGGAAGCGAGCTGACACAGCCACAAGCTGGGAGCCACATGCCCCAACCTCTCACTTACACGTTCCTGCCTTTGCTGTAGGCTTTGTTCTTCGTGGCTTATTTTTTCCATCACACCTCATTTCCAGGCTGTGCTATGCCAAGTGATCACAGACGGAGGAAGTGTCTTTTTCCAGTATGTGAAGTAAAACCCTGCCTGCCCCTGCAGGGCAACCCATCCTGCCACTGTGCAGGCTTGCTGGGGGCTCACGTGTCTCTCACAGCAGCACCTCACCCCATGACCACCCCGCTGATGCAAGCAGAGCCCTCTCCGATGCCTGTGAAGGCTTGGGGGCTGGCCCAGAGCATCTTCAGAGCACACTGCTCGTTGGTGACACGCAGAACCACGGCGGGCTGATGGATGGGCTACCACGTCTTGTCACCAGCTCTCATACCCCGCCTATGTTCTTTTGTCTGCCTGCTCAAGACCTTGGATGCACCAGTATCGCCTCTGCTAAGCTTGAAGCTCAGCGTGCTCTGAAACAACGTGTTCCTTGACCTGCTTTTCTCTCATCACTAATTCACACCTAGCAGATTTTCAACTTAGCTCATGCATGAACTCTGCGCTGACACCACTTAATGGCTAAGTAACGAATTCTGACAGAGCTCATTAAAACACAGAGAGGCATGGATGGCAGCAGCGTGCCTCAGCTTTGACCCCCAGCTCCAGGCAGGTCTGCCAGGGAATCAACTCACTATGACAGGAATATGAAGGAGCAGCAGAAAACTGCATCAGCATGGCTTGCTTCAACCATTAAAACCCAACCCTGAGGTGGACAATCACACGAGAACTCTGAGACACGATTCCAGCCTCACAGCCCTGCAGGCTGACCGACTCCCCTGAGCACATCCATGGCTCACCCAGAAACACGGGAAGCCAAAACCCAGGAACGCTGCTGGTGCTGCAGCGCTGGTAATGCAATACATGTCAGCACAGGAAGGCCAAACTGGCAGCCTGGGAGGATCAAGGTATGAAAACAAAATTTCTTGGCAGCGTTTCGTTTTGTATTTTTTTTTTCCCCCTAGAAAAACAAGATCCTAACAGAAAATGAGCAGTCACAAAAGCAGGGTGAAAAGGCTGCAGCTGAAGACATAACTGCATTCCCAGATATGTTCTCAGCCCTAGAAAGTTCCAAATGGCACATTCCTAAAGACGATTTTAAATAACTGAAGGGCATTAATTACTTGGAGAGTTACCGATCTTTTTCTATCTTTAATATCAAAGTTCTGATCCTAAATGTTTTCCATGAGGCAGCACGCCTCTGACACAGCCAGCTATGTGGTACTGAGGGCTCTGAGGTTCTGGTCGCAGTGATGAGGGCACAGCCAAGGGAAAAGCATGCGGTACTCACTGTGGGAGCAGGCAGAGGGAAAGGCTACAGCTTCCCTAGTACAACCAGCAGCACGGGTTTCCTTATCTGAGAGGTTGTGGCTGTGAGGTCAGCCTGTGACTGCATTGCCATGGAGCCAGTCAGAGGGGTGAACGGGCTTATGGCCATTTCTCACACAAACTCATGGCCAGGACTGATGACAAGGAAGAATGCAGAGCAAATGTTCGAGAGATGCTCCCTTCCCACAGGGACCCTGCTGTCCTTCTCAGCCTTGAACATCTGGGTAGCATCTTTGCTGTCAGTCCCACGTTCAGGAAGGCTGTGACAAGCAGCTGTCCTCCTGTCATCTCCTCACTTGTTTCCACCTAGCATCTTCCACCCTAGGCAGCACCATGAGGCTGCCAGGCTCTTAAACACCAAGGCCTGCAGACATCATCACCTGGAATTTGGGATGATGAATCCTGAAACTGGCACAATGAACAGCAGAGCTGCTCTAAGGTGCCAGTCCTACCTCGCGGTGGTTGCAGCACAAGACGTGTTCCCAGGCCAGGAAAGGAACATGCTCTGCTGGACTGCATGTGGAATGCCCCGCTAAAACAACGCATAAAGCTTTGGGAGCTGGGAAGCTGTTTGCAAATGGCTTGTGAGAAAAAAAAGAACAGAGAAAAGAGGACAGTTTGCTAGGCAGAAGGATGACAGTGACCAGAAAAGCCTCACTGCTGCACAGCAAGGACAGCAAGCAAGGGACAGAGGAATGCCCTAAGAACAACAGCAGCTCACTGCTTTGCAGTGCTGGTAAATGGAAAAACCACAAGTGCCACAGACCTCACTGGCAGGTGAGAAGTGCCTTGGAAACGCGCAGACGGGTGGAATCACCATCCTAGCAGCACATCTCGGCACCCTGCAAAGCACCCAGAGGCATTGGGGATGGTGGACACACACATGCCACGGTGCAGAGACACTCAAAGCACCTCAGCAAAGCTTCTCAGAGCCGCAAGCAGCAGCAAGAGACCTCGCGCTCAGCAAAACGTTCCGTGGCACAGATGGGGACACGAAGGGACGCGCAACGAAACCCTTCCCGGGGGATTCAAAAATAATATCATGTACATTCCAGCTTCCCGAACAACAATCGCCTGCAAGGCAGCCACTGTGGGAAAGTCTCAGCTTGCTTTTCCTGGGTATTATAAATAGAATTACGGCTGTGAGCAAGGCTTTAAACATGGAGGAAGGGGGAAAGGCCATTTTCTGGGCCGTGTTTGAACTCAGGCTCTGGCTGGAGGCCAGCTTTCTGCACAACAGCTGGTCACTTCCTGCCAAAGCAACGCAACGCTGCGGCGCTGGGAACCAGGGAGCCTTGAAGCAGCACTGCCTGCAGGCTGCGAGCCCACGGACTGGGACAGATAGCGTGAGAGAGGGCGAGTAGGTATGAGGCTTCCCCAGATGTGCTCCGGCTCAGCTCCCAGGGGCCTGAGGAACTTCTGTTCCAGCAGGCTGAACACATCACAGCCCACAGCTTGCTCGCACTGCCCGGCTCTGCAGGCTCTGCGTCCCCCTGCCCATCACAAAAGCGTGCAGAGCCCTGCAACAAGCAGCTGTGCATGCTGATGGCCACGTTCCCATTTCTCTTGTCCTCCTGGCTCCTACACATCTGGGCTATGGGTCTGCAGGTCCTTCTGGTTTCTATACATCCAGGCTACGGGTCTGTAGCTCTTTTTGGCTCCTACTCATCTAAACTGTGGTCTCTACATCCTTGTGGTTTCTATGCACCTGAGCTACGGGTCTCTACGTCCCTCTGGCTCCTACTCATCCAGGCTATGGGTCAGCAGGTCCCCAGGCCATCTCTGAAGTTCGATTACCACGAACCAGGCAGGCTGTCACGCATCACACCGACCCACGGACCGGCACACCGCCGGACCCACGGCAGCCGGACCCGCCTCGGCTCCCCGCGGCCCAACCCCCGCGAAGCGCAGGGCTGAGGGGAGGAGCGCACCACGCATGCGCGGCAGGGGCGCGCGCCGCCTTTGTTTGGGGCGGTGGATGTTCCCGGCCTGCCCGGCGCGCGCTGGAGGGGGCGGGGTCAACGAGAGGGGGCGTGGTCACGTGGGCGTGGCCGATGGAAGAGGGCGTGGTCAAGCGCTCGGGGGAAGGGGGCGGGGCGCGGCGCGCGGCGGGGTCAGTCGGAGCGCGGCGGCGGAGGAGGGAGGAGGTGCGGAGTCGAGTGGAGCCGAGCCTAGCCGGAGGCAGCCGAGGATGATAAACACCCAGGACAGGTGCGCGGCCCCGCCGAGCCTCTGCGCGCTCTTCGGGGAGCCGTAGGCTGATGGAGAAGGGCGTTGGGCCCGAGGAGCTCCGGCGGGGTGGGCCTCGGCGGGCTGCGGCCTTCCCTCGCTGAGGTGGGCGGGAGGCGGCGGCCGGGCGGCCCGCGCTGTAGGGCCCGGCGCTCGGCCGTCCTGCGGTTAGCGGGGCCGTCCCTGCGTCCTCGGCACCGGGAGGTCGGCACGGGGCCGGCGGTGGGGCTGCGTGGGGACGGCACCCGGCACCGCTCTTCAGCGCGACAGAAGGAAGCGGCCCGACTCGTCGCGGCGGGGCCCGGAGGTGCAGGGCTGCAGGTGTGCGGCTGGAAGGTGAGCGGGTGTCCGCTGCGAAGTGACACCCGACGGCGTGGGCGCGGAGCTCTGCGCGTTGATCGGCCGGAGGAGCCCGGGGGGCTCAGCGCCTTTGCTACGGCGAACACGAAGAGGCCGCGGATGGCAGCGCTGTGCAGTTTGTGCTCTGCGTCGGTTGTGTCGAGGAGGAGGCTTTGTCGGGCTGTGGTGTGAAGTTCTTCGTGGGACCGCTGCGTGGGAGAGAAGGAAAAGTCCTTCGATTGGCGCCCCGTGCTGCTGTTAGGGCCGCTTAGTGGGAGGTGAGGCAGCGTGCCGGCTGGGTGAGGCCGGGCCCGGAGGCCGAGCCCTTGAAGAAGGGAGCTTATGTTCTGCCTCCTGCATGTGCCGGAGGAAGCAAAACTGGGAAGTGGCTGGAGCTGCTTTGCATGAGAACCGCTGCCTCTCTCTCTTCTTATTTTTTTTTTTTTCCCCCACGACTGCACTTCATTATCCAGCTTCTCGATGCATTGGCCGCAAGTTGGAAAGAGCTATCAATAGTACATTGTTAACTAGGGGTGAGGGAGGAGGGAAGGGAAAAACAAAGCTGCCAGCAGCTTTCTGGGGGTGGGGAATGGCACAGCAAAGTGCTTTGTCATGCCTCTCCACATCCACTACTACTGAATACACACTGGTCCATTGATGGCCTCAGTCACGGCGTGCCGAGGGACTGTATTAACACAGTGCAGCCGGGCGTGCGGGAGGGATTCTGCCCTCAGCCATCTCCAGTGTGAGTTCCTCATGGCTCTTCTGGAGGGTTCAGCAGCCTGTTCTGCAAGCAGCATCTGGTGTAGGTCGTGGCCACATGGAAACACTGCAGAAGAGCTCTGTCTAGCAAAGCTGAAGGAGGGATATTTGTGTTTTCTGCAGAGAGATTGTTTTGGTGTGGGGTAGATAGCCAGGACTCTAGCCTGTGTCGTAACTGAGTTTGCAAGTTGTTTTTGGCACCCACAAGCGTTTTGGTTGTTTTCAACCTGCTGGTGTGCATTCCGTTCCCTGCACGCTGCTCAAGCCATTCAGGTGATGTGGCTCCCTGGGTGCTGAGCTCACAGAGCAGGGCTGGAGTGCAGAGCAACGACTCACCTGAGAAGCTTCAGCACAGCCAGCCAGCTGTAAATGCCTGCATGGAGCCTGTCCCTCTACAGCCTCGCTCTGTTTTTCGGGAAGCTGTGACAGGGTGGTGGTCATACAGCTCTGTGCTGGTGTGCTGCATCACGGCAGTGCTGGGCAAGGGCTGCTTTCTTTGTGTTGGCTTTGCAGGCTTGGTTACAGGAATGCTGCTGCTGCCCTGCGCCTCGAGAAAGGGCTTTTTTGGTGCTGGTGAAGGACATAATGCTCCAGAAGCAAAATAACTTGCCTTTGTGAACGTGCTGAAAGCTAGGGTAGTGGTAAAGCCTGTAAAGCACAGAGTGATCCTGAGGGATCTTTGAGATTGCAAGGGGAGCTTCTTTCACTTGTATTAAGCTGATAAAAAACAATTTCAGGACAAAGTCTGTGGGGTGAGCTTGTAATGATAGGATCGGGCTGAGGGAGCTGTGTGATAATTCACGTGTGTGTGGAAATGCCAGCTGGGATGTTGGGCAGTGTTGGAGGCGTCTGAAGAACCAGCCCTCTCACTCCTCCCTGTTTCAAAAACGTGAAACTTTAAACCTCCTCCTTCTGAGCCCTGTTGATCTATTTGTAGATATTTGTCTGTAGAAAATGTGTGCTCATCTGGTCATGCGTTTCAGCCATCTGCTCCTGGCAGGCTCCCAGCCGTCCCTTATTAGCAAGGGGTGGCTCAGCACGCTCTCTGGGTTTGTGGCTACCAGAGCCCTTCTGCCTCCAGCAAAGCTCTGCTGTTCTCACAGTGTGGGCAGCCAGGTGGCTTAGTGCAGACCTGCAGGTGTGGAAGGTCCGTGGGTGCCCTCCGGTGTCTTGGGGAAGCAGCAATACGAGCAGCTTGGGGTTGAGCTGGAGTGTTGGAAACCTGATCCCTGCTAACTGCTGTCCTCTCTTTCTCTTGCAGTAGTATTTTACCTTTGAGTAACTGTCCCCAGCTGCAGTGCTGCAGGCACATCGTTCCGGGGCCTCTGTGGTGCTCCTGATGCCCCTCACCCACTGTCGAAGATCCCCGGTGGGCGAGGGGGTAGCAGGGATCCTTCTCTTTCAGCTCTGATTTATAAGGTGAGCAACATCTGATGTCCAAATAACGACCCGTATCTGCGTTACAGCTCTGCTTGCTTCCTTCTGGGAACAAACACAAATAACTCTGCGATAATATGTGGGGAAACAGCTCATTTTCTTTCAGCAGCTCTGCCGGCAGCTGTCTTGCTTAAGTACTGCTGGTTTCTTAATAGACTTTTCTTGGAGGTGTGCAGCCAAAGCTGGTGAGCCCCGTTCCCAGAGGCTGTTCCAGCTGCAGAGCCATGAAGCAACTTCTCAAACATTGTGCAAAGAGAGGGAATGGGAAGCAGAAAGGTGAGATGCAGAGGGTGAGGGTTGGTAAGCTCCTCCCTGTGCTCTGCTCCAGGAGGTAACGTTGTCCAGGCCTGGGAGCCACCTGAATTTTGTGGCAGCAGCAGGCTGCTCTCACACTGCAGCGTTCCTGCGTGCAGGGAGGGATGGGATCACAGTTTCTGCAGAGTTGCCTAGGAGTGCTGTGTCCCCCTCATTCTGTGGCCACCTGTGCTGTAAGGGATCTTTTTGGCTTCCACCTGGGTTGACTCTTTAGTGCAGTAACTGGTGCTTGCGCACCTCCTCTGTTGTGTTACAGTGGTGCATGTCTCGCCTTCTGGGACGAGGGCTGTTTTCCACAGACCAGGCTGTGAAGTGCTATTGGATGAAGTTGCCTAAATTCATGCTAAGCTTGCAAATTCAGCAGCTCAGACAGCAGTGTTGTCATAGGTGTTAGTCTTGATTTTAATTACCCTGTGGGAGGCAAGCAGACTTTGTATGATGAAATGATGCAGGCCCTTCCAGGTCACAGCTACACAGTCTCCTCTGGAAATTCATGAGGGAATCGTCACTGTTTTGCTGATAAAACCCAGTTTGTTACCAGAGTCTTTGAGAACTGACCCCTTCCTTAACAGAGCTCATCCCAGAGTGGAGCAGGTTGTGTTTTTAAACTGTTTAGAGCAATTTCAATTTCCACTCCAGATGTGGGTCACTGGGAGCCCCTCTCTGCTGCCTGCTCAAGTCAGTGGTGCTGCAGCGTGACATGGAAAGGCGTCTGGACCCAAAAGCTTAAGCCCTTTTTCCAGCTGTATCAGCTGTTCTAGCTGAAGGCATGACCTTTCTGAATGAGCCTGCCTTCTTCCTGAGTCTGCAGCACAGTGCCTGCACACAACAGCATTACAAATTAAGCAGCATGGCTCCCTATAGCTGTTAGTGTTCTTGCATTCAGAGTCTTAACACAGAAAGGTCCTAACATCCTTCTTCCCTGTTCTGCCAGCACCCAGGGCTTTCCCTCTGTCCTGCTGGGGATGTTTGAGGAGTGCAACTGGGATGGAAAATTTTGCACTCGGTGAAGTATAAGCAAGTGGGAGCTGGTCCTTGTGGCTCTGAGCTGCCAGAAAGGAGCCTGGGGTTGCAGAGCAGGCAGCTGGGATAAAAGACAGAGTGGCGGGGACATTCTGCAGGGGTGAGTGAGCGAAAACTGGATGCTTGTTGCACAAACAGGATTTTGCTGTGAGCATGTTCCAAAGAATTCTGGGCTACTGTTTCACAGGAACAGCTTCTGTCCTCGGGATGTCACTATTTTGACAGGAATAAAATTCCACTTGCCTGAGATGGGCTGCATAAATGCAGTTCCCACAGAGCCAGAGGAACTGGTTCTGTTAATCCATGTAAATGGGAAACCTTGCTAGGTTCAGAGCTTGGAGAAAACTTTGAAAATGATTGGCTTCTGCTTGCAGAAGGGCTGGGAGGCTCTGGGAACCCTTCCCTGCTGCTGCAGGCTTTGCAGACCTTCCCACACAAACCAGTGCATGTGCCACCCCTCCCCTGCTTTTCTCAACTTCCTTCTCTTCTTGTTTTTGTGAAGTATGAGAAAAGCAGCTGTAAGCTTCTCATGCTTGAGAGATCCCTTCCTCAATGAAGGGACTTTCTGTGCACAGGAAAAAGTGCAGAAGGCTCCCGTGAAAGGTGTGCATAATCCCTTTGTTGTGCTGTTTTTAAATGCACCTCTGTGGTGCTCTGACTCTTGCCACTGGCTCTGTTGTGCCCTGGTCAGGTGTCCCCTTTCCAGCTGCAGCTCTTGGTAGGTAGGCTTCTGGGTGCACTTGGCTGAAAACCATCACAAAACCCACAGACTTGTTTCAAGCTCAGCCAATAGGTTTATTTCCTGCAGGATATTTATTCTGACCAAGTGTAAACTTGTTTTTCAGCACGCAGCTTTGTGCACTTGAAACAAACAGCAGCTTCCTCTGCTTTGGTGACCAGCAGCAGGCAGTTCCTGATTTACATGCAGAGCCGATGTCACCAGCATTAACTTGCTCAGCAGCTTCTTTCTTGGCACAGCAGCAAAACCGGTGGGGTTTGACTGCTTGCATGTGTGGTGATAGGGGGTAAAACAGTGGGAAGTGAGGTGGAGGAGCCTGGAAACCCTCTCAGAAGTCTTCCTGCTGAACCACTTGTTTCTGCAGTGCTTGCACAGCTGAGGAAATGTCCCCTGCCCTCCTGGTTGTGAGGAGGAATACCATGGATCCAAACCGAGCTGCCTTTTCTCAGGTGTGGGCATTATGGTCAGCGCTGCGTAGGTGGAATATATTAATTAAAGATAAGAAGCTGAGGTGCTCTTTCTGCATCTCAGAGCTCATAAGCTGGCTCCGTTGCCCTGATACAACAATTCAGCTGCAGCTGACAGTGTTACTCTGGGGCCTGATGAATTTCTCCGGTCGTTTCACTGGGGCTTTTCACAGCTAAATGTGGAAGTTATTATTGGGCAAGCCTGCTGCCTACGAAAACTGTCAGGAGAAGGAATGGCATTTAACCACAAAATTGTTTTCTAGGAACTGCTCACTGAATTTGAGGCAGGCTGCCTGCTTGGCATCCTGCTTGGAGCTGTGTTAGGGGGGCATGCGTGCATCTGTGGTCTCTGGAAAAGACCTTGCCACAGCCTTCAATCCGTGTAGCTTCTGTCTGGTTTGGGATTCTCTCTGTGCTGTCTTTTCCTCCCTTAATCCACTGCCGTACCAGCTGGCTGTAAGGTCTGGGGAAGCAGCTTGTGGTCGTTCCTTAAACAAAGAGACTGTGCTGGGGAGCAGGGTGACAGAAGTGGTCAGGCTGCAGCGGCAGAAGCTGTTCTGGCATGTTGGTTCAGGCTCCAGGAGTCGCCGACAAACTGCCCTCCAAGATCTGAATGGTCCCCTGCTGCCCAGGGTTTGAGTGTAGGGCTAACATGCAGAACTGCACTCACGTGAGCAGGAGAATGCATTTTGAGCCCTGCTGTAAGGCCTGAATGCTCATCGTGGTGTGTCTGCACCCTGCAGTGCATGTCACGAGCTCTGCTCCCTCCCTGTGCAGGATGAGAAGATCACTGTTAGCCAAGATGTCCCGGTGCACGAAGGGAAGCCTCATGTTGTCCACTTCCAGTACAAGGTCACAGAGGTGAAGACTTCCTCCTGGGATGCAGTGCTTTCGAATCAGAGCCTCTTTGTGGAAATCCCTGATGGGTTATTAGCTGATGGAAGCAAAGAAGGGTAAGTCTGGGGTCCCAGAGCTGTGCCTGTGGCCTTTTGCTTATGTTTGTGATGCGGTGTGTATGGGGAGGTGAGCTGCACATACAACAGCTCTGTTCCCTGGTTTTACACCTAAAGGATGGCCTTAACACCTTGTCCTCAGAGATGTATGTATGGGAGACTAGCATGAGGATATTTTCTTCCCCTTGGTGGCCATTCAGGATGGGTTACTGTTTTCAGAGGCCCTGTGCTAATGAAAAATACTCAAGAAATGAGTGGAGCGATTCTTTGCATACTTTGTGGAACGTTTTATCCCACTGGCCAATTGGCAAGCTGCTTTTGGCAAGTACTTTCCTCTCTTCCAGGGGGGAAAAGCTCCATTGTATTGCTGTGCTCCTTCTCATCAGTAGGTGGTTCTGCTGTTGGGCTGCTGCCACGCAGGCTGCCAGCTCTGCCAGAGCCTCTGATTTTTCTCTGCTGGCAGAACAGGGCCGTGTTTTGTCCAGACAGCTCTGCTCTGGGAAGTTTGTGTAAGCGCAGCTTCCAGAGCAGCTACTCCCAGCCAAGCACACTGTTGGAGATCTGTGGAGGGGAGCGCCGTGGCGTAGATGTGGCTTTGCTGGATTCCTGCGCAGAGCCCCCTGAAGCCCTTCTAAACTTCAAGATGGGCTTCATCAGCACGTGTGACCAGCTCCTGCTCATCACAACAAAGGCTCCTTGGGTACCTTCAGCCCGTGCTGTTCCTGCTGCCTTGTGCTGGTCCCTGTGCTCTGAGGCTGGCTGGCTGTGCTCCCTGCGCTTGGCCCCACGTGTGCCCCTGGTTCTTGGGGGCCTTCACCAGCCCCACTCATGACTTCAAGCACGATGCCGCAGGCTTATTTTTAGCTGGGTAAAACAGCCGAGTGGAGGCTATAATTAAAGTAGTTCATTACCATATTAACGAAATCCTGGCAAATTCAATCTTCCTCAGCGTGCTGCGAGCTCGCTGACTGCTGTTTAATTAGATCTCGATTCCAGCCCTGTTTGTCACCGTGCTCACAGCCCGCGTCGCAAATGGCGGCAGGGCTCCATGCTGCTCTGTGCCCACAGGAGGGGCCCGTGCCTGGGGAGAGGAAGGAAGCTGGGCTCTGCCGTGCGGCTCCTCGGCTCTGCCAGCCGGGTGATGTGTGCAGGAACAGCTTTGTGTACCACGGGTCGTGTGCGTTGCCAGAGGAGGGAATGAATGCACACGGCTGCCATGTCCAGCTCCCCAGCTCCGAAGGCTTTGGTGCAGCACTGCTGCGTGTCGGTGTGTGCTGGGGACTCGGATTCAGGCTTGGACATGAAGGCAGGAAGCCCATTGTTTTGGCACCCATTGTTCACTGGGACAATCTGTAAACAAGTCATCGTTCTGCCTGACAGCATCCAAGCCACGGATGGTGCTCGGTGGCTTCCTCGGGACAGGACTTCCTATTGCTGATGTTCTTTTGTCTTCTCCTTGCTCCTTGGCAGGTTATCAGCACTGCTGGAATTTGCTGAAGAAAAAATGAAAGTCAGCTATGTCTTTATTTGCTTCAGAAAAAGCAGAGAAGATAGAGGTGAGAGCTCGGCCCTGCTGTCAGATTTAGCCCTCAGATCTAAAGCAGTGCTGCTGAACCCGTGCAGAAACCTGGTGTGTCCCAAGGCTTCAGGGGGTGCTTTTTCCTGCAGGAATCCTTACGTGTGCTGCTTTTTTTTTTTTTTTTTTTTTTTGGAGCGTTTCCTTGTCCAGAAAGTTCAGCCTCCTCCTTGGGGGAGGAATGGTATTTGGCACCAGCCTCTGTGGTTTGGAGAGCTTAATACCCAGGACGTAAACCCTGGTAGCTCGTTGCCCCGATGCCCTTCTGCTTTTTAAAGATCTCCCAGCACTTTTGCCCTTCCTAGGCCTGCAGGTAATCCTGCCTCAATGGGAGATGCTTACGGCTTAAGGGGGCTGCTTTAGGACCTAAAGATAGATGTGTTGGGTGAGCGATTAGAGCACGGAAATCGGAGGAGATTTGTGGTGAAGTACAGAGCTGTGGATGTGTCGCTTCGGGTCTCACTCGGTGCGGGCTCATAACGGAGCAAATCGCCGTGGCAGGAGTAATTCCAGCCTTAATTCTAATTTTACTCTGCTACATCACAAGCTGTGCTGCGCTCCCCAAAGCAATGCCTGCTATTGCAGCTAAGCCGCACTGAGCCCAGGAAGATGTCACTCCATGTTAGGATGCCAAAAATAATTTTCAGCTGAGCGAGTTCTTGTGTTTCGCCAGCATTGGCTGCGTGGGTGACCTCTGTAGTGGAGGAGACACGCGATGCTGGGTTCTGCTCGTTTTTTAATTATAAGGCATGGGGTGTTGCTCTTAAACCTGGCTGTGCCTGGAAGCTGATGGCCAGCGGTGCCCTGAGCTGGGATGGCTGTTCTGAGCAGAGCTGCGGCCCCCAGCTAAATGCAGAGTGAAAAGCATCGGCGTGCTGCAGGATGGCTGCGGATCCCCGCTGCAGTTAGGAGGGGAGTTCGTGGCTTGCGGGGCGAGGCAGCTGCAGAGGAGGCTCCTGGTGGTAACACATTTCCTTCTGTTTGGTAGCTCCGCTCCTGAAGACCTTCAGCTTCTTGGGCTTTGAGATCGTGAGGCCTGGTCACCCCTCTGTCCCCTCGCGGCCAGACGTGATGTTCATGGTGTATCCCCTGGACCAGAACTCTTCCTCTGATGAAGAATAGCTGCGGCGGGGGACCCGAGCGTGACCTGGAAACCTTTTGAGGGGAGAGAGGGTTACATCTCCTTTCTTGAGGAAAGGGAAAACGAGCTTTTGTTGAACTGAAACTGCATTTCTCATTGTTAGATTGGCCTGTGTATCCTCAGAGTTGACTATCTCATTGAAACGTGTTGCCTAGAGAACTATATATACACACATGTAATCACCAAATAGTAAATGGAAGATGTTTATCAACTGGCATAGGAGCTCCTGCCCTGCGGCAGTGTGCCATGCTGGCCTCGAGGCCTCGCTGGGCCGCGCAGGGAGCACAGCGGTAGATGCAGCATCGTCAACCCGACTTCTCTCCTGGCTGTTGGTCTGTCCCCATCACCTGATGTGTGGCGTGCGCTCATCTGACCGAACACCTCTTGGTTTTCACTCAGACTCTTAAAAGTAAGGCATGTTTGGGGGTTAGACACGTGGAGGAGGCGTGAGTTAACCTTTAACACTACATTAAAACCCCTCTGCGTCTCTGCTTTGGGGCAACCAATGCTGTTTTAACTGGTCTTTTTTCTTTTTTCTTTTTTTTTTTTTTTTTTTTTTTTTAAAGAAAAAAGGCCCAACTTTCTTTCCTCTTCCAGCTTTTGTTTAAGCAGTCTTACTCTGTCCAATGTTACCGCTGCACTATCACCGCGTTCAATAAAAGGGGCATTCAGATTAACTTCACCCAGCTGGGGCTGCTTTTTTGCAAGAGCGGAGCCTTCCTTGTACCGTGGGGTGGAGGAGTGGTGGGAACATCACCTGCAACCAGTGGTGGTGGGTCTCAGCCCAGTTCAGCACCAGACCCAGTGGGTCTGGCTGTGGGGCTGTTCTCACTCCTGCTGTCCTGCAAAGGATTTTGTCAGAGCAGAAGCTGAGCCGTTCTGTAATCGTGCTCAGTATTTTCTAAAAGGGGAGAGAGGTGGAGCAGGGATACAAGCTGGTGTGAACAAGCCATCTCTTTGCCCTCCTTCCCTTCCAGTGTGATGGAAGCAGGGCAGAAGTGGGCTCGAGGGGCACGGCACGGGGGGCTGCCATCCTTTTCCAAGTCCCTTAGTGGAACCGATGGCTGTCTGGGGAATGGCTGTGCTCCCTCCCCACAGGCCAGGCAGTGGGGTGAGGACTGGCTCCTGAGCTCAGTGCTGCCTTGCTTCCAACACACCCATCCCTTTATGTAATTGCTGCCCATTAAAGCCTTAATTATGCCTGTTGCCTCTCAGCAGCTGACCTTCCTGGAGTCCCCGATCAGTTATCCCTTTAAGTGCATTTCCGGGCTTTAAGTGGTGTAGGGATGGGTCTCAGCCCTGGGCTGGGTCCCTGCGCCGTGTTGGGCACCAGGGGCTGCCTGTGGATCCCCCAACGCAGCGCAGGGGAGCGGGGATGGGAAGAAGAAGCCACCCTCACAGGTTTGTGATTGTCTCTTAAAAAGATTTATTCTCTCTCCTTGCCCAAATGTACAAAGGCAAGAAGAGTACAGTTTGTATATATATATATTTATATATATATATATATAAAAAACAAGGAACTTGGTAATAATGTACACTTTACAGAAGGGCAGAATCAGGAAGACTGAAATGAAACCCAACACAGCAACTCCAATGGAAACGAGAGCTATCAACACCAACGGCTCAGCCCCGCTCTGCTCCGCCTGCGGTCGCTGGCCCTACCGGGGTGGCCCTGGCCCTGGGGTGATCCTGCAGCACCCCGGCCCCGCTGCCTCTGGGGCAACCGCTGGAAGAGCGACGAGCCAACCTGGGAGGCATCGGGGAGCGCCGTGCTGCCGGGCATCCCTCGGGCTGGGAAAGGTGGGAGAGCGGGGGGACGGGAAGAAAACAAAACCCAAAAACAACAGCTTTCAAACAATTGCTTTTTACAGTATGTACAGAGCATCCCGGTACAGCGGCTCTGGGGCCGGGGTGCCTCGCGCACGCACAGCGGAGATGGCACTGCGGCCCCGGCCCGGGGGGAGACGGTGGGGCCGAGGTAGCGCTGGCCGGGGGGCGGCGGGCGGGCAGAGGACCAGAAAGCCCCTGTCCTCGGGTGCAGGGAGTGGCGGCAGCGACCTCGTGCCTCTGGGCAGAGCCTAAGTGTGCTTGTTCCTCGCTGAGCTCTGCCCGCAGCCCGGGGAAGCCGATGGGAGAGGGGAGGGTGCAAGGGGAGCGGCACCCCGGGGGGCACAGCTCGGAGCCCAGGGGGAAGCCGTGGGGCCGGGCCACGCAAGGCACTGGGGAGAGACCCCGGCAGCAGGGCAGGTGGTGGGGGTCCCGCTGCCCAGCCCGGGGCGAGGGGCTGTGAGAGGCGTACGGGGCAGCTGCGGGGGCACCGAGGCTGCCTGACCCCATGGCTACAGCTGCGGCCGCCCCGCTGCTCACCTCCCACAGCTCCCTGAGACTGCTGTAGCGCAGGGCTCGGCCCGGCCGTGGCCCCGCGGAGGCGGGAGGCAGCGTCCCAGCCCCACCGCCTCATGCCCCACGCTGCTCAGCCCCACGGCGAGGCCGCAAATTCATCCAGAGACCTCAGTGCTTCCGTTTCCTCTTCATATGCACCAGGTGGGCGATCTGTTCCCATCCCGAGCGCCGGAGCCCAGGAAAATAAATACTTCCGCAGGTGCCGGCTTGCCGCTCACCAAAGGGCTGTGGGGCTCAGTGTGTGTCCGACGGGGGAGAGGACAGTCTGCCTCAGACGACGGCAGAACGTCCAGCAGAACAATCAACACCATTCAACTGATGTCTACAGGAGTCTCCGGCGCGTCCCCATGTGAGCCTGTCACATGCCTGCTGCACAGCCCGGTCCCGGCGTCACGTCCTGCCGGAGCCAAGGGCTCAGCCCACGCCCAGGGGCCAAGCCCAGCGCCCCACGGCAGCCTTACCGTCCTCACCTGCGGGGCGGCGGGTAGAGGGAGGGCGCGGAGCCCTGCTGGCTGGCCACGATGGCCGTGGAGGACAGACCTGCGGGGAGAGGGGGGGGTCAGCAGCCAGGCCAGGAGCGGGGTTCACGCCGCCCAGCACTCCCCAGGGCCCGCAGGGCTCTCACCTGTTGCATAGGGCAGGTTGTACTGCGCCGGCAGCAGCGAGTACCCGAGATGGTGGTGGTGGTGGTGCGTGGAGAGCAGGCGCTGAGATGGTGAGGTCCGGGGCCGCTCTGCGCTCCTCTCCCCACCGCCGGCTCCTCCAATGCTGCTGCAGCTCCCGCTGCCCCCTACCACCCCGCAGCCGCTGCGGTCCCTCTCCTGAGCTGTCTTCTCGCTTATCTGTGGGGGAGAAAGCAGCGGGCGCTGAGGGACGGGGGTATGCAGGGCTTCCCTCTACCAGGGCTGCCCTGATGGCACAGCATCCCCATCTCCCTCGCTTACAGGGTGCACTCAGCACTGAGCAGAGAGAGGGGAAGGATGGTGAGAGTCACCAGCAGGTCTCAGCCCAGCAGCTCCTCCCTGCCCCAGAGCACGGGCTGCCTTAGAGCCCCCCTGTTCCCCACTCAGAGAGGAGCTGCCTCGTGGCCCAACATTGCTGCGGGACACAAACAGCCCTTGCATTCTGCCCCTCCACCCACCAGCTGCAGGGCTGAGCAGCCCTGCATGAAGGTTTGGCTCATCCACTCCAAAAAGTTCTGGGTTGTGGGATTACCCTACAGCCCCAGACTTCCTACAGCAGGAGCTCCTCCAGGCTGCAGGCACCTTCTGGAAGCTCCTGCGAGCTAGGCAAAGCTGCTGACTCTCACCGTGGGTGATTTGCTCTTGTAGTGGCTGGCGTGCTGCTGCAGGATGTCCAGGGCCTTGGACTCGGAGCTGGACTTACAGCTGACACTGGGGCTGGCGCGAGACTTGTCGCTGTCATCACTCCCAGATGCCTTGCTCCCGTAGGGCGAGAAGGAATAGCTGGAGGGAAGGTACGAGCCTGCGGGGGAAAGGCAGCAGTCAGGGCACGGGGAGGAGAGGTGTGCTGCTCTGTACCGAGCCGTGCCCACATTCCAGTGAGTGAAACAGAGACCCCAGCCATCACTCCCCTGCGCCCCACCCGCTGGCTCCTGGAGCGTGGTCACCAATATCACCACGGGTCTGGGCCGGGACACAGGCACGGCTGCCCCTGAGATGGCCGTGGCTTCCTACCTGGGTAGTTCTGCATCATGACGGTGGGCATGGCCCGGTAGCTGGGGTGGTTGGGGTCGTACGACTGGCTGTAGGAGTAGCCGTGCATGTAGGGGATGTAGGACTGGTGCTGCGTGAGGGGGGAGGACACAGGGACGTGGACACTGGGCCTGGGGTCCTTCCCCACCATGCGAGCTTCCTCAGTGGGGGTCAGTTTGCACTCGGAGCTCGTGCTCTCCTTCCCATCCTCCTTGGACACCACTTCTTTGCTTCGATTTCTTTCCTCCTTCAACTTTCTGTCCCGCTCCTCCTTCCATCGCTCATCCTCCGTCTTGATGTCCGAGTACTTTGCTGGGTAAACGTAGGTCCACATCCGGGGCTCTGCTTCCTGCAAGAACCACACCCAGGTCAGGGCAGCTGCCTCCCTCCCCCCCCAGCCCCGTGTGTCCCCATACCACTGGGCACTGGGAAGAGAGCATCACAGCCATCACCCCTTCCCCAGGTTCTCCATGTTCCCCTCGGTGGCCCCCAGCCATGGAAAATCATGGAGTCCCTTCACGATGGGAACAAGCCCTGGATCAGAGGACAACGCGCGTTTTCTGCAGTGACAGCCCTGGAAAACACACGGGAAAAGCCCACCAAATGGGCAGTGGGCTGACATTACCTGTCTGTACCAGAGCACAGGGTCCACCTCTGCCTGCCGACCGCACTCCGAGCCTCCCTTTGTCTCTGCGGTCTCCTTGCCAAGGTGGCCGGCCTCGCTCAGCTTCACCTTCAGCCCCTCGGCCACCTGGCTGCCTGACAGCTTGGACGAGTCCTCCAGCTTGGGGATGATGACAGATTTGGCCATGTCAGCACCTCCCTGCTCCTTGGTCTTGCTCAGCCCTGACTTGACAAGGTCGGTGAGGCTGGGGGCCTTGGTGAGCGTCGGGGGCATGGGCGGCTTTTGCTTCCACTCCTCCTTGAGAGCTGCCTCCCGCTCCTTCATGCCGAGCTCTGCCTTCTTCTCCAGTCCTCTCTGCTGCTGCTGCTCCAGGCTCTGCCTCTGCTTCTGCTGCTCTTCATACTGCTGCCGGTAGGCAGGGTTGGTGCTCAGCAGGTGAGCGTGGTAGCCCTGCTCGTTGTAGCCATAGGGCGGCACGTAGGCGTACTGGTTGTAGTAGAGGGACTGCATGTACATGTTGGGACGCTGCTGGATGACAGAGGGCTGCTGGCTGGAGCTGCCCAGCTCTGCCTTCTTCTCTTCAACGCCCTCGCTCTTCACCTTCACCTCTGGGCTCTCCTGCTCCTCGTCCTTCTTCAGCTTCAAGGCTTGTGTCTCGGCCACAGCCTGGCTGCTGGGGTTCAAGGGCCCCGGGCTTGCCTGAGGGTAGCCAGGGGAATAGTAGGTTTCGAAGCCTTGGTAATAGGGAGACTCTTTGCTCTGAGGTTGTGGGGGGAAAAGAGCTTTTTTGGCTCCATCCTTGACAAGCTGCTCTGGATCCTTTGCCTTCACACTCTCCATCTTGCCCTCGCCGTCTTCCCCGGCATCAGAGATGTCCGAGTAGGCAGGGCTGTTGGTTTTTACTGAGCTCGCTTCCGCCCCATTCTGGGTGACAACGTGCAGTGGGGTCATGGGCTGGGCAGGGTTGGCGTTCTCCAGCCTGCTGGCACCACCGATGGAGGGGCTTGGGGCATTGTCAGTGAAGCTGTAGATTTTATCCGCCTCAGCCTTGATGCTAGCAAGCCGACTCTGGTGGGGGTCGGAGGAGCCGTTCAGCAGTCCCTCACTTTTTGTCCCGAGGTCGCTCGTTTCCCCCCGGAACGGGCTCTTCCCTTCCTCTGCCCTACACACCTTGCCAGGAGTCAGAGGGTTTTCTACCTCCTTGGGCTCCTTCTTCTTCTTGTCTTTCTTTTTCTTCTCCTTGGAAGGGGTGAGTGCAGGGTTGACCGCGAAGGGCTCTCCCATCACCGTAGGTTTAGGCTGGATGGGTTTGAGCTGGGGGCTGCTCGGCATGGTCTGAACCACCGTGGTGGTGAGGCCCGTGGAGGACCCGGGGCTGGCTGCGGTGAGGGTGGCCGTCTGGAAGGTGTAAATAGGCTGCGGGGGAATGGCAGGGGCAATGGGTCTGGCAGACTTCAAGCTTTTGGAAGGCATCTTCTCCTGCTTAGCACCAGATGCCTTCTTGGACTTGTCTTTATCCACGCACCTCTTCTCCAGCGTGTCGAAGCCGTCGTTGCTCGTCTCATCGGCCACCGAGGGACCATCCTCGGAGCCGTCATTAGACAGGGCACCGGGGTCAGTGTCTCCTTCCCCTGCCAGCTTCTTCTTGCTGGGGACCTTGGCGCTGAACTTGCTGGATGGGGAGGGACTGTGGGGCTCCATCAAGCGGACCTTGGGGGTGGCGGAGCGCGCAGGCGAAAGCGAGCCCTTCTGTGACACAGAGGCACCGTTGCAGCTCCCAACGTCGGCGTGCAGGGAGGGCTCCTCGCCGTACTCGCTGTCCACGTCGGCCTCCAGCTTGCTGTCATCGTCCGTGTGCGCGTGGGCCTGGTGATACTTCAGTCCATTGATGTGCTTGTACTTCTTGTTGCAGTTGGGGTGGGGACAGTCGATGAGGATGGGAGAGGGGCAGTTGCGGTCGAGGACAGCTGGCTCCACCTTGACCGTGGTGGGGGGCACAGCTGCCGAGCCCATCGAGTTCGTGCGGATGCGTTTGCTGCCCTTGGAGTCCTCCGAGCTGGAGTTGAGCTCCATGTCGGAGAGGGGTTTGCTCTTCCGCTTGGTGACGGACGAGGGGCTGGCCTTCACGTCTTCCGCCGAGCCGCTGGGCGGCGTGCGGTGGTCCGAGGAGTTCTGGCTCCCACGGCGCCCTTTGCTGTTCGCTCCTGCCCGGGTCTTGCTGCTGTTGCTGGTCCCTTTGCTGTCCGAGGCGGCGGCCGTCTCATTCACAGGTGTGTTGCTGTTGGGACGCATGCGCTTGCCTCGGCCCCGGCCGTTGCGCATCTCCAGGTCGCTGGTGGGAGAGTCACAGAACCTGCAGAGAGAAGGACGGGGGATTACTGTGCCACGGCCCCACCATGCTTCCACATGTGGTTTTGATCCCTGTGCCCGGGCGAGGCGGGCCGGGAGCCGCTCAACCCAGCCCTGTGCTTACCGGGGAGGTGCCCAGTCGTGTTGCGTGCAGTCCAGCAGCGTCCCCACGTACGTCTTGTTCCTCCAGGTCACGTTGACCACCAGCATACCTGCAAGGCAAGGGGACAGGGTCACCGCTCTCCCTTCCCTGGACACTTGGCAACAGGGGAAGGGGCATTTATGTCTCACGCTCTGGGGTGGACAGAGGGCTCCCAGTGCATCCCAAGAGCCTGCAGTGGGGGAAGCAACCTGCACAGAGTAGCTACCACAAGGCCCTGCTGTGGCTGCAAACCCCATGTCCCCAAGGAGGGGGCGTGACTGCCACTAGATGGCAAGCTGAGCCCGGCATCACCGCCATGTGGGCTCAGGGTGGTGATGGGAACTGGGGCTTTCTTTGGTGAAAGATTCATCTGCTGCTTTGCCTGGCTCCTGTGCTTCTTTCTCGGGGTCTTCTGCAGCATCCCACGGCTCTTCCCATTGCTGCAAGCAGGGAAGGCCCAGTGTGCATCTAGCCGGCGAGCCCACCCGATGCTAGCACCTTCTGCAAGCTGCAAGAGCAGATAAGCAAGTGACTGCACTGCATATTCTGAGGCCGTTAGCAGAGTGAAACTCAAGTGGGTATTTCCTCCCAGCAATGGACTGCTCTGATTACTGCATAACTAATTTGACCAGGAGCAGAGTCCATTGTGTTGAGTACATTTATCTGAGCAAGGTAAAACTTGGAAGATAGAAATCTCATTTAGAAGGGCAGACCAGTGCATCTAGATATACGGCAGCACAGCCCTGGAAGATGAATGGAGCCCAGGGAGCCCACAACAGCTGTGCCTGAAGCACATTTGCAAATCTCGGGCCGTGGCCTCGCTCAGAAGGTGCCAGCAGCCAGCTGCAGGCTTTGGAAGGACAACGTCAGAAATGGAGAGGTGCTCACGCAGCTGTGGCCCCCGAGAGATGAAAGACAGAGTGCTGGCACGGGCTGTTCCTTCCTCCCTGCACAGCAGCAAGCCCTCTGCCATGCTCCAGCCTATATTTAACCTGCTGCAACCAATCATCCCAAATCCCCTCCTAATCCGCCGCCAATAACCCAGGACAATTTAAAGCACAGGGATGGATGCTAAGCAGCTTTTTTCACCCGCTGTCCCCTGCGGGTGCTCTGGGACACGAGGGCAGGCAGCAATGCCCTGCGCTGAGCATTGGAGGGTAATGTGTCACCGATGTCCCAGCAGTCCCTTAGCCTCCGTCCTTGGCTGGAAAAGCCCTTGGAGGTGATGAGCTCTGCACCAGGCAGCCGAGCACGGTGCTTTCTGCGCTCCTTGGGAGGGCTGGAGCTGCAGCACTGTGCAGCCAACCCCACCTGCTTTCACCACATGCTGATGTCACTGCAGCAGGGCGCAGAGAGGGGGATGAATGGAGGGTGACACTGCCAGGCTGCTCCCAAGGAAGGCGGCAGTGGTTTGGATGCAAGGTGCTGCACAGTGAGGAAACCCTGCAAGAGTGCGTGCAGACAAAGAGGTGAGCGTGGCGGTGCAGAGCACCCTGTTGGCCAAGCTCCCGTTTTGGAGCAGCTGGGCTGCCTTCCTCCAGAAATCAGTCTGAGGAGACAGGAGCTGGGCACTGCAGTGGGGTATCTGTTCGCTGGGACGGATCCAGGCTGAAGCTTTGCGTGCGAGGAAGGTTTAATTTCCAGCACAGCCAGCACATCAGCTCCCTAATTAGAGCAGTGCTCAGCTCCCAGCCCTGCTGGCTCTCCCCTGCGGACACAGGCGGCTTCAACTCCTTCTGCCTCTGATGTTCAAGGGCTGAACAAGCGGCTCCATCGCACGCAGAGCATCCCCATCCCACTGAGACGCTGCCATCCAGGAGCTCCCATGCTAGACAGAACAGCTGTGGAGAGCTCTGCTACCTCGCTGTTAACCTGCAGGTGCAGGAGCCTTCTGCAAGGCAACGGGACTACACCCAGGTGCATTCTCACCATGAGGAACAGTCTGCCACAAACCACGGGATGGGATTCTTCCACTCAATGCGTCCTCCTGGAGAAGGGAGGCAGAGGAACCAACACCAAGCGCGCTCCCACAAAGCGTGGCACAGCAGATTGCAGCTCAAGAGCCTCCTTGTAAACAAGCCCTCTAATCCAGGCAAGGCGGTGAGGGCGGGAGCCCAGCTGCTGTCACCTAGGGCAGCGACGTACACGCCTCAGGCAGCTCGACACCAGCAACAGTCCTGTCTGGAGCAGAATATTGCTCACCTGTTGATAAAACAGCCTTCATACAAAGCTGACAGATGCTGAAATAAACAGTGCTTTGAGAGTGATAAGCAGTGCATTAGCTCTGCTCGAGCTCCCTGCCTCCCTGCCTCCCTGCACTGTCAAGCATCCTGCCAGCCAATATTAGATCTGAAGCAGCCACGCTGCGGGAGTACCAGGAAATTATGCATGATAAAGCCCCTCTCCTCTCTGCTAGAGTGTGAGCAGCTGCTTCGCTCCCAGGGCTGCTGCTTCCCCAGCTGGGGCGCATCAGGACAGCAGCACCCAAGAGGGAATGTCCCTTGCCCGGTGGTTTCTGTCGTGCTGTGCCATGTTGCTCGATGCTCTGAAGCTTTGAATCCCAAACACTGGCTTGTTGGGGCTGCAAACAGCACCGTTGTGTGGTGGTTTGGGTCTGGTCACTGCTCTGAGTGAGCGCAGCAAGGACGTGCCACCCTGCTGGTGACACCAGCGAGCAGGATGGAGGAGAGCCGGGAGCTAATGAGGCAGCAAGTGGAGTGATGCTCTCTAGTATAATTAGATCAGTTAATAGTTCCTGCAGATCGAAATCACACCTAACAGAATTAGGGAAACTGCCAAGGCAGCTGCTCCTGAGAAAGGCATTTAACAACGCACGTTCCCTGCACAAGACGGGCTTGGTGAAGGGGAATGGAGGTGTCACCATTGCGGCAGTGGGACAGTACAGAGAAGCAGGGGCCACTGCTGGGGACAGAGGAGGAAGCTGGGTGTGACTGTGGGACGTGTCGGTCAAGGCAGAAGAACATCAAGAGACTTGTGGGAGCACCACTGCAGTTGGGATGGCTTTCCTTGTCCTTCTCAGGATGCAGGATTACTGGTGGGCCTTGGCTTTGTGACGCCTTCACCCTCATTTCCTGGCCATGAGGACAACCCTGAGACCATTTTCCACAAAAAGGGAGCCACACTGCCTTCCTCTGCATAACCAAGCCCTTCCAAGCAAGGCTTTGCATCCTCAGTCACAAGGCAAACCCACTGGAAGGGGATGAATCCAAATATCCCTCTGCTCTAAGCCTGCTGGGGACAGGCTCCAGCCATGCTCCAGCATGGCCCCCAAACCAGCACCACTGCCCCGGGAGCAAGACACCAGGCAGGACACCAGAGAGCCGCTTTCACCCTGAGCTTCCAGGTGCACAGAGCTGAGCAGGCAGTGTGTTTCTCCTATAGGGGCTGACAGATGTGGCGGACTGGAAGCAACCAGGGGAAATGGTGAGATTTGTATTCTGCGTGACAGGAGCGCAGGGCTCGCTGTAAAAGCCATCGCTCCTGACAGCAGGAGCCAAGTGGCAGGCAGCGGAGGCAGGCAGAGAAGGATCTCCACACAAGTTCATTGAATTACTGCAGACTAAAAATAGGCGAGCTGCAGGAAAGGCAGCGCGCCTCTGAGGCAGGGGCTGAAGACAGGGCTGCACACCGAGGGGTGATGCGGACAGACAGGCGGACAGGCTGCGGAGCTTGGCTGGAACAACGTGGGAAAGCAGCAGCAGAGCTCCTTCCTCAGAGGACTGGAGCCCCACACAGCGCTCAGCGCTCAGCCACCCTGCGAGCGAGCAGAGCGCACTGCTTGCGCTTCGACCCCTCCCGGCTAAGCAAGGGGTCTGTTTGCTCCTCTGCCTCCCGTCGGGGTGTTTGTTCCTCCTTGCACGTGCAGCACGCACCTCTTCTGATGCCCATCCTTCAAAAAATTAACAGAAGGTCCATCTCTCATCACCACCGCCCCTGGGGGTTTGACAGAAACCAGAGCCCTGGGGTATTATAGACTGCAGCCTGTGGCCAAGGGAGTCACGCAGGATCCCAGACCCCGGTGGTGCTACCACTATGCAGCGCTCTCCCTGCTGGCTTTCTGGTACAGCCCTGGGGCAAGCAGAGCAGCAGCTGCTTCCCAAGTGTTGATGCACACGGCTGTATCCCTACCAGCCAAGACAAGGGTCCCCTGGGCCCGATTTTACAGCACGTGGCATTCTCCTGCCTCGGGAGCAGCAGGAAGCACACGCTCAGCTCCCTGCTAGCTACATTCAGATGGTTTTTTCCACAGCAAGCAGAAGGGAACACAGGAGGGTGGAAGGTCCCACCCAGCTCTGGGTGCCCCATCCTCTGCCACCTCTGCCCTCCCGGGCTCAGCTGAAGCCAGACACAACCGCGAGGAGTTCACCTCAGGCCTCCAGAAGCAGAACCCTCCCATGTCCCCGAAGAGGCTGGAGGGAAGGCCGGGTTCCAGCGCTCGCTGTGCTCCGCTGAGCCACCTATTCATCCTTGTGTTTCTTGGCAGAGCCCCAACAGCAACTCAAACCCATCAAAGAGGCTGGGAAAGCAAAGCAAGCTGTGTGCAGATGAGACGAGCTCCAGCGGAAAAAGGTTCGATTGGCTTGGCAGAAGAGACGAGAGCCTGATCTCCTGTCGAGTCTATTTTGAAAGCTCCGCCGGGGTTTTTTAATCCAGCAGGAGATTGCTGCTGCCTCCCAGGGTTTGAGCGCTTTTGTGACAGACCTGCAGGTTGCCAAGCAAAAATGAAGTCAACTCTGTCGAGTTCCCGTTCGGGCTGGCGTGGCCTCTCCTCTGGCACCTCCAGGAGCAAGTCAGCTCTTGCAGAAAGGCAGGGAAATGGCAGCTGAGATTTTCGCCCACTGTCTGGGTGACGGGCTAACACAGCGCGCAGGCTGACGCAAGTTTTGGCCTGCCATTCCCTCCGCCGCACAGCCCGCGAGCTGCTCCCACACAGCTCCTCTGTCCCGACCACCCAAATTGCAGCACAACGCCCTGGAAGCGCCAAGGCACGGGGACAGAGGAAGAAAAGGATCACCACAGCTCTTTGAGCGGGAATGCTGGAGAGCAGAAAGCCGCCACTTACCGTCCTCCGTCTCCTGCCAGACGATGCCCTCCAGGTTGACGCTGGTGCCGGGCTCGCAGGGCCCCAGGCACTCGGGCTCGGTGGCCAGCGCCACGTCACAGGTGTTGACACCGACGGAGCGGGTGCGCACCATGATCTGCTCACACGGCGACGAGATGTCGTTGTTGACCACGGGGACAAGGAGGTGCAAAGGCAGCACGGCGGGCGTGGAGACCGGAGATTCCATCTGTGGGGAAGAAGCGTGTTGATCACAACAAGCACCAACAGGCAGCCGTGCTTCGGAGAGCCTCGGGAGCTTCCAGTGCCCAACAGAGGACAGGACCTTGTCGGTCTCTCCCACCCCGGCACGCCCGTACCCACGAAACCCTCAAAAGCTTTGGAGGGGGGTGGGTCCTTCTGCAGGAGAGATCTGCAGAAGCAGGTGCCAAGATCCTTCCCTAACCACTTCTGCCGGTGCCATCGGGCCTGGTCAGCACGGCTCTGGGCTGCTGCTCTGATGTGCAGGCACTCGATGGCTTTGGACCCGATGGCTCATTAGAAAAAAACGACAGGCTTCTGCTCGACTGGCAGGACAGGCCCAACGAGCAGCGGGCTCCGTGCGGTCCCATGAAAGCCAACATCCTCCTCCTCCCACATCCACCCCGTGACCATCCCAAGACACACGTCCAGACCATATCCCCCTTCTCCAGGCAAAAATCAGACCCCAAACACCAACCATTCTGCCCTCCTCCTTCATGTCACAGGCAGAGTTGGGCTTGGACACGCCAGGCGTAACTGCCACACAGATCTGCAGTGCTTTGGGGCTGGCTGCTCATCCCCTGCTCGTCTCCTCTCGCACAGTATTTTATGATCTTGATAAGGCACTGAGCAGACTCAAAACAGAAGCAGGCTGAGAATTATCACCGAGTGCTGCCCTAGGTTTCGGTTTCAATCAGCTGAGGGTCTCTGGAGTATCCAGCCCAGAGACTCCTTGCACCAGAAGCTCACACCACACAACTCCCTGTCCCACACACTACTGCACATCGGTGCATCCCATGCACCCAAACAAGGATGTTTGCCATGAGCTGCAAAGCCTCTCCAAATCCTCAGCAATGCAAAGCATCTGACAAAGCATCCGGCATCCCATCAGCATGTGTCCTGTGGGATGCCAGGAGGTTTTGGCTATAGGGACCTCACCAGCAGACACCTCAGTCCCCTAAGCCCAGCCTGCACTCTCAGTGACTGCAGGGATGAGATGCTCCAAGGAGGCAGCAGGGTCCTGGCGGGGCTCAAGGAAGCAAACTCAAACCACACACCAAGTGTTCCGAATCTGAGCGAGTCCCAGGCAAGAAAAGCGATGGCAAGGAGCAGGAGGGATGCTTGGCTTTGGGCTGCTTGTTTGTGCATGCAGGGGAGAGGAAGGGCACCTGTGGGTTTTGAAACTGTTCGGCTTCCTTCCACTTTGCAACAGAAACCACAGTGCAGCACAGGAGCGTTTAATTACAGTTCCAGCTCTGCTAATTATCGCTCGGTCACATTTGTAATCTGCATTACGCCACAGTGCATAATAAGCAGCTCACTGCGATCTCTCTAATAAGCAAGGAGGCTTTATGGGATTTCATATTTCACCCTGCACTGGAACAAACACAGCCTCATTTATCAGCCATCAGGAAAAGGGGCGCTTGTCTGCTCCCACCAAGAGCTCGGGAGCAAAAAGGGGCGTGGGGAGGTGGGCATGGGGATGTGACCTGGCGTGGGGAGCTGGGTATGGGGATATGGCTGAGCTGGAAGAAGAGGGCAGATCGGCCCCTGAATTCCCCCTGCTGCACATCTGTTATCTCCTGGTGCTGCAGCCTTCCCTCCTTCTGCTTCACTGGGGTGAAGAGATGTGCCTGCTGAGGCCAAGGGCAGCAGGGACCAGCGTGGGGCGGCACAGAATCAGGCCCCTGTGAGATCTGCTGTGTGAAATAACGGCACGCAGTGCTCCCATCCCACGCACAGCGAGGCCCTGATGCTGCCGTGCCCTGCCCTATGGGGCCAGCTGCTGCTGCCGTGGGAGATGTGGGACCCAAGCTCCCATGGCGACATAAGAGCATTTAATACTGCTGCTTGCCATGAGCTGGGGGATGCAGAGGCAGCGTGCGTGCCCTCTAGCAGGAGCTGGGCAGGACGACATTTCCCATGCCGCTGCCCCTGCAGCCAGCTCCCTACTGAAAGCCCTTTGTGTCCGCGCGGAGGTTTTCCCATCACGAGGAACGTGCGCCCGCCGCCGCCGAGGACAGAGGTGGAACGCAGCCAAGGCTGGTGAGCAGCGGCAGCGCCTGGGAACAGCAGCTCTGCCATCACACTGTCAGCATGGGGACGCTAAGGGAGAAGAGGGCGGCACGTCAGTATTGCTGCTCTGCCTGATGCCAACCTCTAAAGCACCTTGCTTCGGGCAGAGTCGCGCCAGGACCAGCAGTTATGAATTTTCTCACTCGTTCCAAATAACCTAAGTCATCCGGGCGTGAAATTCTGAGCGATGAAAGCCAACAGGTGCAAAAGCCTTGTGTTTGGGAGCTCTGATAGCACCCAGCTCCGTCACCATGTCACCATCCCACGGCACACACTGAATGCCACCTCCCTGGGGTGGGATAACCATGTGCAGCTCCAGCTGGCAGCTTCAGTGGGTGCCTCCAAGCCCGACAGCACAGCCCCCAGGTGACCTGCTCAGCGCTGGCTGACATCATGCCAGAGGGCGGTGGGGCTTATCTCAGTGCTGGCAGCACTTGGGGATCAGCGTGCCTTTGATCAAAGCAGGGACAGTGCCCAGGACAGACGTGCTGGCACCCACTCACCCGCTCCAGCCATTTACAGGATTATCAGAGCAGCTCTAGCAAAAGAAAGCAAGCAAAAAAAAAGGTGTTTTCTATTGGAGAGGGGCAGCAAAGAGCAAAGACAGGGGATGGGTGTGTGAGGAGGAACGGGGAAAGAGAAATCCCAGACATCGATCTCCTGATGGGGAGATGCAAGTCCAAAAGACCTCAATGCTGCAGCTCCTTGAAAGCGTGCCAACAGACACCACAAAATCCAGCTGAAGGACACAGGACTCCAGGCAGCCGTGCCAGAGCCCACCCCAAAACCCAAATCCACACACCCTCAATGCATTTGGGACAAACTGGCTGAGAACTCCTGCAGGGCCCATCCTTCTCGGAGGGAGACTTCTAAGCTCTGCTGCTTCGGGGAGGTCAGGAGGACACGCTGATCCTACACCATCCTTTGGAGGTGGGGAGAACCCAACTGTTTCCCATACACCTCCATCAGGATGAGCACCCACCAACCACAGCGCATGGCTGACACGAGGTGCCGGGGGCAGGCACTCAGCTGGAAGACAGCACAGCTCCATGTGCTTCCTTTGCCTTTCTTTCATCTTTCTCCTGAATTTTCCAGCCTAAATCCTGATCCCATGCTCAGCCCCCCAGCAGCTCGCACCACGGCACGGCCACGCAGCACACAGAGTGGCATGCGAGCTGGGAGCATTAATTATTAAGTCACTTGATTAATTAATGATGCTCCTGCAAGCACAAAGTCCTACACATTCAAAGTTCTCTTTGGAAAGCTGTGGCATTTATAGGACAGCCAGTGGAGGCAGAGCTCGGGATCTGGGAATGGCGTCGGTGTAGGATGACTGCAAAAGCCAGGCACCTGGCTCCTGGGTGCAGGAGGATGAGCAGGAATGGCTCAGCGCACCCAGTGCCCTCACTTGCCTCAGTCCCAGGGTGCCCCAGCCACGGATGTAGGAGAAATGCAGCAAACCCATCTGGCGGGTGCAGAGACGCAGAAAACAAGAGTGCTGCACATGCTCAGCATAGCCAGGTGTTCAGGGCTCCTGGAGAGGCTCCATTCCAGGGTGAGAGAGACGTATTTCAGATGCGATAAGCAGCAAAGTCTAGAAGGAGTTTCAGATCTATTTATCCCTCAGGCAAGAGGAGACATCTTCCTTCCATCTCTTTAATATTAAAGACCTGTTTTGGTATGATTTCCACGTCTTAGCCCTCGCAGGCTGCACGTTTAGGAAGCTGCCCGCTTGGCTCTTATCTCCTCTTCTTTGTAGGTTTTGCTCGAGTTGCCAGGAGAGATGCTCGTGGTTTGCAGTCACAAAGCCAGCTCTGTCTGACGGCTGATGGGGAGATTGCAGGCGGGGAGGCAGCGAGGAGCCAGCCAAAGAGCAGCATGGTACGTGCCGGCAGGGCAGGCAGGGAGACAGCACCCCACATAACCTGCATCGGGGAGGGGACCAACACGTTCCCTGCTGCAGAGCTGCCCCCACTGCACATCCAAGCAATGCAGAAAAGCATGCTTGAGTGCTGCTCCATCAGCTCCTCTGGACTGCAGCAAGCTTAGAGCTGAGATCCAAGAGGGATCTGAAATCCCCAGGGGTGGGAGCAGGGGGACGTTGACACCACCCAGCCCTGGGGCTTTCCTCCAACCCCAGGAAGGTTCCTACACTCTGACCTTGCAGTTCTCAGCCTGCACACAGAGATAGATGTCACCAAATCTTGGCTAGCTAGCCATGGAACAAAGCCCAGTGCTCAGGACAAAACAGCAGCCTGGGTTATGCTTGAGCAAATTTCATAGCTAGCATCCCTAAAATAAAGCAAATGCGCTGTTAGAGAAAGCATCTGCTTTATTCCCCAGGGCTCTCCATGCCACACACCGAGCTGCAAGGGACAGTTCCTCCCAAAGAAACACTACAGGTTCAGTGCTTAGTGTGCAGGTTGGGCATCCCACGTTGTTCAATCCAATCCTTGTCACTTCTGCCCTTACAATGTAGGGACCCTATGGCACCATGGCCCCAGGGTCCTACGTGCTCGCACCACAGCCTTTGGCTCCTAAACTGGGATTTTGTTGCAAATTTGGCTTCTCTGGATGTGAGGGAACCAGAAATAAAAGGCCAAGAGAACCGGAACAGCAGATACCCTCCTGAGAATGGCACGAAGAGATTCCCAAAGAGAGGATTCCCCATTATTTAGAGGATAGACACTGGTCTGTAGAGGAAAAAATAAACATTTCTGCCTCCAAATTCCCGCAGAAAACCCACCTAACCTCCAGCTCCTCTCCCTGAAAACACAGAGGCAGCATCTGTAGCCCCACCCTGCCAACTTCAGCCATCCAGAAACGTGTAGCTGGATCCACTGGTAGAGGTTCCAGCTATCAGAGGCAGGAAATGCAGGGAAGGCTGCGTGGATGGGGTTCTTGCCTATAGTGGGGACTGGGAAGTGGGGTGCTGGCCGGGATCAGTGGGTCAGCAGGATGCCCTGTGGGTGGGCAGGGTGGCTGGGGTTAGCTTTTGTCTAGCAGATGCAGGAGGAGAGGCCACAGTGCCTGCCAGAGCATCACCGTGTTTTTGTACGGGGGCAAGAAGAGAGAGAGCTCTGGAGCACGGAGGCTGCAGCCACATCTTGTTTTAATTGCATCAGCAATCACTAAGCAATTAATGGCAGGGAGTAGGAGGAGCAGGGCAGCAGGAGACAGAAAGGCACACAGCAAGTAGGGAGAAACAATTTGCTCTTTCTCCGAGGAGAGCAGCACCGTTTACATCCACTGCGCCCTGCTCCCAGAGCACCTCTTGTGCCATACCCAGGGACTAGAAGCGGCTCGCCGCCCTCCCAAAGCGGTCACTGCAGAACACTGGCTCAGGGATGGAACCAACCACTGTCCTGGGAAGTGCAGCCCGGATGCCAGAAGCCGCCCCGACCACTTCCACCCAGATGCAAACACTTCAGCAGCGCAGCCAAGCTGACCATGGGCCCCTTTCACCCAGCAGTCCCAGCTTACGGGGATCGGGGCGCCTCGGAGATTGCGCCGGGTCACGGCACGCTGAGCTGCGCAGAAGGGAATGGCTGCAGTGAAGGAGAGGCGGGAAGCGGTGATTGATGTGGACGATGTGCCATTCCAGGTCAGATATCGACAGGAGCCGTGCCTCCTCGTGGGCGGCGAGCCAGCCCGATTATCTGTCATATGCTGCAAGACGCAGTGCCAGCAGCCCGGCCGAGATCACCCAGCTTGTTTGTAAGAAGAAAATACAAACCCTCGGATGCAGGCAGCCAGCTTTTGTTCAAGCCTTCACTTGCCCGTGGAAGGTGAGCGAGCACAGCAGGCTGTGTTAAAGCACGCAATGCCTGGAGGCTGATCCTCCCTCGTGCTCCTCAAAGAGCGATGGAGAGCAGTGAGCAGGAGCGCTTCCAGAGGGAAGGACGTGAGCTTTCCTGGGAGCCAACGCTCTGTTAACCCTTCTTCTTGCTTCTCTTCTGTTGTGGAATCCTCAGATGCGAACCCTTGGCACACGGTGCCATTTTGTGTCCCACAGGGAGCACCAGAGCCTTTCTGCCTCTTGGGATCAGAAGTGGGGAAAAAGGTTTGTGGTGCTTGTTTGACAACCCCAGCGAGCAAGCGTAATGCAAATCTTAGTGCTTGCAAAGCGTATTTCATCTGGAGTTTGAAAAGAGAGAAACCAAATTACACGGAACAGAAAGTCAAGGAATGAAGACTGCAGGTTTCAGAAGAGCTCACTGGTTTTTGCTCCCTTGGGTTCTGCAAGTGCCTTAGAGGATGCCCATTTTCCAAAGGTGGATGTTCAGAGCTGCTCAAAAGAAGGCATATCGTAACCCACACATCCATCCTGATCACCTACGGAAATACGGACTGAAAGAACAGCGTCACCCTGGGTTTGGATTGCATCCATAGGCTGGAGGACCCAAATGGTCAACGCGCCATCATCAATGTCATTCAGAGCAAAGCCACTGAGGAAAGAGTCGGGGGTTTGTGTACAGACAGCCAAGCACGCCCAAGGCAAAAGCTTTATCCCAGAGTTCCAGCCCACGCTGTCCGGCACAGGCAGAGCAGAAGCAATGCCAACAAAAGCTCCGTAAGGCTCCTGGAAAGGCTGCAGCCTCAACTGACCTCCATCTAAATAACAAATCTTCACCTGCGACTTCAAACGACACGGCACGCCGGGAACCTGCCATTAGGTAATTAGGAACCTGAATTTTTACACCCGAGATCCAGCACCGCAGGTCATGCTGCAGTCGAGCCACCCACAGCATCAGGCCTGGCACTGGAAGAAAATGGGAGCAGGAGCTCGAGGATGTGGGAAGAGAAATAAAAGCTTGGCTTTGGGAGCCGGGCTTTGTCCCAGCAGGGCTTGCGTGCTAGAAGTTTAAGAAGGGGTTTGTTTGCTGACAGCTTAAAGGATTTAAGGGAAGGATTAACCATGGCTTTGCTGATGAGAGAAGCAGTGGCAAACTCAGAGCAATCCCATGCACATGGGGAGAAGCTGGAGGAGGATGGGAAAAGGGGGATGAGCCGAACCACAGGGCCGGACTGCTTTGTGCAGTAAGCTCAACTGGGAGCCACTCTCCCCAGCATTAACAACCTTCATCTGGTGCCAGAATATACAGGGAAAGCCTAAGGAGAGCCAGGCCCAGGGTCTCACCTGCATGCTGGGATGGAGCCCAGCTCGTTCAGGTGCCCAAACGGCAAGCATTTACAGCCAAATCAAGCTCACACTCAGCAGGACCCACAAGAGATAACAGCAGGAGGCAGATCTGCTCCAGGCAGTGGGACATGCAACTGGAGGGCTTCCTTCCAGCACAAGATGTCCGTCACTGAGCACCACAGGGCTCAAACAGATGCAGCCGATCGATGGGCTTGTCTGGCAGGCTGGAGCCCAGAGCCAAGGATGTGCTCTGGCTAATCCAGGCGCTCGAGTCATCGCGGCCGCCAGGCAAACAGGCACGGCCCCCTTAAAAGAAGGCATCGCCAGCACAGATTTAGCCGCAAGAGGGTGGGGAGATCGCTGAGCCCCAAGCCACGGGCTGAATCTTATCTGCTGCTTTAATACCTATCAGTGTTGATACAGATTAAAGGATTAGGCAGGATTACCGAAGGCAACCCCCCTCCAGCCCCAGGCGGTGAGGCTGGGCATGGGTGCGGTGCTCGCATTCCCCTCCTGCGCCCACAGCCCTCAGGAAAGCAGCCTCCCAAAATGTGGCGAGGAACCTTGCGAGAGCAGTGCAGGGAGCCAGGCTAGGCTCTCCAGGAGGCAGAGGAAAGCTCTGGAACACCGGCAGGCATCGTTTTGTTCTCCCCGAAGTTGCCTACCAACATGGAACTGGTGGCATCACTGCTGCGAGAAACCATCCCACCCATCCATCCACCATCCCTTCCCTAGCCCAAAGCTCTCTTACCAACACATTTGGGCAGCCTAGGGAGGCCGCCTGCTTAAAACCAGCTTTTTTCTTGCTGCTCGGCATAGCTTTTAATTGGATCACTCCCTGACCCAGTTCCCCACATGGCTGCACAAACCCTCCAGCATCAGTGTGGGAGGATGCACCAGGACGCCTCCTGCAAACGCCGATGGCCACATCGAACATCGAGCTGCAAAGAGAAGTTTCCCATTTTCAAATAGATGCCTGCATTCTAACACAGCTGCTTTCATGTGTGTGGCTACAGTGGGAGACCTACCGACAAGCGGTAAAGGAGCGTTCCAACTGGGCTGCTTCCCTTACCACACAGTCTCCATTGCAGTGCCGCTGCACTGAGCACCATCTGCAGCATCAGGTGGTGCCCATCCAAAGGTCTTTGCAAAAAGTCTGAGACGTGAGGGAAAGAACCCTGCGTGACTTTCTAGAGCAAAGCTGAACTTCCCTGGGTTGCACACACGAGCCAAAAGCAGTGCCCTTGTCACCCAGCACTGCAAAAAAGCAGCTCCACTGCAAGCTCTGCTCTAGCAGCTGTCTTCCTCCCAGCAAAACACCGCCAGGCTACAAGACCATCAAGACCTGCATGACTGGACTTTAGAAAAAAGAATAGGGGAAAAAACAAAACAAAACAAATGAGCAACATAACATAGAGATTTCCATTTCAGTCCAGAAAAAACAAACAGCGTTTGTCCCCCCGCCCAGGAAGGCACGAGCTGCAGAAGCTCGCCGGGTGCGTGCCAACAGCAATAAATCTGGGATGGAGCTGCGCTGCAGCCCGGCGCCAGGACAGATCCATCAGCCCTACAAATTCTTGGCCAGGACCAAAAAGCAGCTCCCTCCCTCCAGCCCTGCTGGGCCGAATGCCAGCTGGGTCCCCCAGTGACCCTACTGGGCCAGGCTCCCCATCCCACAAAACTGCCCATGGGGTCGATAACCATGGAATCAATGAGAGTATTCCAGCCAAAAACGGGACAGATGGGCTATTCCCACCAGGAATAACCCCAGGTGCAAATCATGGACCCTAAGGTTTGATGGGACACGAGTACCTCCAGCCAAGGGGTTCAGAGTTAAGTCCTACAAGTATCCTTTTCTCCACAGCACCTTAAAAATGGATTGCTTTGGATGACTGCAAATAGAAGTGAAGAGGTGTCCATCAGGAGAAGCAGAGCGTGGTGCAACGCCAGCACATGTCAGGAGAGCGTGTTGTGCTTCTTCCAGCAGAGCCAGCTCCGTCCCCATGAAGCATATGGCATCACAAACGTATTTCGCTTCCCGGGTGCACAATTTGGGAGCACACACGCCGTGTATCACCTACATGTCTCATCGGGGAAGGAGCAGAGCTCCTTGTCACCGCGCAGGAGTTGTCAAACAAAGTCACAGCACAGGGACGTGCTGTGAAAGGGGGCAGAATTGAGGCTGCTGCGCTCAGCTTTACGCTCTTCCTCCCAGGTGCCAAGAGCCCACCTACTGCTCAGATGGCTTTTCACTCCACACTTCAAGGATGAGCTGCATCCCGCTGCCACCGCTGCCTCCTCGGCACCCACCAAGCAGAGACAAACTCCCTGGGGACCCATGGCCCTGTAAGCCCTGGGAGCTCGAGTGCTTTCCTACAGCTGCCCGCCTCACTCACCCACAACTCTGCTACACAAGGAAGTCCTGAGAGCAGAACTTTGTCCCAAGCAAAGATTATTTTTGGCAGGCTTATCAGAACAGTTCTTGCTCCCTTAACCTCTTGGATAAGAGCGCGCTTAGAACAGTCCAGATGTTGGAGCACCAGTGAAACAAAAAGAAATGGTACAACACAACCCATGATAAAAACACACAACGAAAACACACAGAAGCAACAGCAGCACAGTCAGAGCCCGAAATGAGAAGCTCGAGCTGAAAAGAGGGAAGTTATGGGGAACTCAAAGTTACAGGGTGGAGATGAACCTCCCATACCAGCAAAAGCACTGCTCTGAGCAAGGGGTCACCTCTTAGGCTGCTCCAAAACCCATCACCCAAAGCAATCCTCCAACGCTCTGAATCGCACAATGTTTCCCGCTGCTACCAACAGATTCCCAAACAAATCCAATCTGTGCAACCCCTACAGCAGCGATTACTGTAAATTAAGCAATCTTCTCCTCCCAGGCCAGCGCTGGCCATCTCCAGCAGATCTGGGACAACTTTCATCAGCTGCTCCCAGAGGACTGCAGCTGCCAGCAAGCCTCCAGCGCTTTGAAGCAGACTTATTTTCTTGTTCTCCTCACCCAGAAGCACTAACACGATCCGATTAAATGGGCCACATGAAACCCAACCCACCCACACGCTCCCCCATTTTTGCCCTTTCCATTCATCGGCAGCCTCAGCGCAACGCGGGTTCATCAAATTTCTCCGCTTTCCTTAAATTCTTCTGCCAAGTTCTGATTAAAATCCTCCTAAGTGGTTTTCTCTTGATTCCATTTCCTAGAACCGAGAAGTAAAGCAGTCCTGAGCACGGCACTGAGTGCCAGCGTTAATAGCCGCCGACGCAGCCGGGCCATCTCGGTCTCCCACGCAGGCTCGTTAGGATCAATGGGAAATTGAAAGCAATTCTCTTCCCATCTCCCCTATCAGACCACCAGCTCCCAGAGGAGGTTGGGTTTTAATAGCCCTGCTCGTACCATGCTCGGATCGCTGTCAGTGTGGGCATGTTTCACGCTGCACCACCGCTGTGGGTATCGCTTCAGTGCTGAGTTTGAAACGCCGATGGACGATGCCTTTCTCCGTCCTCTTCTCCCTTGACCCGAGGGCTCCTGCACACTGCCTATGGAGGCAATGCAATGGGAACCCCAAAACACTCAAACCAGAAAATCCAGCACCTGTCCTCTCCACCCTGTCCTCCGCACCTGAAGGGCCCCACAGGGAGAGGCACTACTACCATCAGTCCCCAAACCCCATTTTTAATTCCGCAAGCACCCTTGGAGACCACTGAATCCACCTGTGGGAAGGCTCACCCACAAGTGGGTCTGAGCCCCCACCCATCAGGTTCTCCATCAGGGAAGACCTCCCTTCTCTGGTTGCAGGGCAGAGCTAAGAGCGGTGGAGGCTGCGAGTCCTGTGCTGGGATCCACCAACCCCACGCAGACCATGGGCACACGTGGGCACACTGGAGGGCAGCTCCACACGCAGCTTTCCTCACGCCAGGCCTGCGGCTCATCTCCCAGCAGTTACAGAATGCTCTGCTCGTGGCTGTAGTGTTTTTTCCTCCAAAGGGACACACAGAGGCCTTCTTGCACAGGTCAGCCCTGACAGCTCCCTTCACCCTCATACACAGTGTAGTATTAATAGCTAGCCTGAAAGACCATAAAACACCAAATATCTAAAGAGTTCCTGTGCCTTGAAATGTAAGCTAAGCAAAAAAAGAAAAAAAGCAGCCTTCCTGTTAGCAAACGGCTGTGATATATATACACACGCTTGCTTTCCTCCCTTCCAAGCCACAGAAGAGCAAACAGCACTCAAAGCTCTGCAACGCCGCTCTCCCTACAAGGCATCCTACAGACGTGCAGGTCTCCCTGCACCAGGATGGCATCCGCCAGCTCTGGCTGATCACTTTGTTTCCACCTCAAAGAGCTCGCTGGCACCTGGCCACGCTCCCCTCACTGGATCCTTTTCAGCCCTCAGAAGCAACCTGCCCAGCCTCAATTCTCCGCCCTGCCCTCGTCCCCTTCTGCCAAGCCCCGCTCTGGGCTCAGCTCACCGGGGTGAGGGGGATGAGCAGGGCTGCTCCCAGCTGGAAGCGGAGATGGAGGCGAGTGGGACTGCGCTCGTTTGCATAGCACCTGGGAAAAATCACAGCACGGTATTTACATCGCTAATTGGGGGAGCGAGCTTCCTGGAACAAGATTGCTTTCTGGCACAGGGAAGGGAAGAAAAAAAAAAAGAAAAAAAAAAAAAAAAAGGAGAAACGCACACAGACAGACACAAAAAGCCTAACCACCATTTGTAGCTGCGACTCCACCTGCAGCACCTGCCGGCACCAGGCGTGCATCCCGCCGCATTTGGTGGCATGCCATTCCTCTCCCACCAGCACGCCCGCACACAACCCAGTGTCACCCTCAAAAGCCCCAGTTGTGTTTATTGCCACCCCTCGGCTCCCTGCACAGCCCCAGGCAGGGCCAAGTAACAGGGACAGCAATACCTCCAGCAAACATTGCCATTAGAAACAGCACATCAGCAGGCTGCAGACACCTCCCCGTCCTTTCAAAGCCCAGCCAGCCAGCCAGTGCATGCCCATGGCGTTACAGGGATGCTCTGAAGCTGTACTTATGGAAAGGCTCCAGCTCCAGCCCTAAGTGCCCACAGCAGAGCACGGTGACCACAAAGAGGACGAGCAACCCTGTGCACCAAGGCAGCCTGGAAAGGCACAGGGAGGGCCAGCAGAGTGCTGGGCACGGTGGGCTGCCAGGTGGAGTGGCAGATTTGCTCATTAGTGGATTATTTCTGGCACACTCCCCGTGCATCAGCTCCCCAGAAGGGCTGTAAGAGCAGCTCACGGTTTTGAAGCCTTCGAGGCTGCAAGGCGCTGGAGACGCCGGCGAATCTTCCTTTAAAGAAATCTTGCTCAGCCAGATAAATGGTGCTGTGCAGCAGGGGTCATTAGGCTAATAAGCAGCCACTGTCAGCCTGGAAGCAAGGCAACAGACACAAGAGAATCCACCAAAGCCAGTTAGCCTCACCATCTGACCCATCTAAAGCAGCCACCATCTGCCAAGGAGTCTCCTTTGGCGGAGAAGCCGGGCAGGTGGGTGAGCACGCAGGGGCACGTGGCAGCCACATCTCTGGCCACTGTGAGGCTGGGGAGACACGGAGCGCACAACGCCACGCATTTATGGCTTCTCCCAGCCAAGGAAGTGCCGTGAGCCCGGTGCAAAGTCCCTCAACGGGGAGCAGTTCCCCCTCCCGCACGCTCCTCGCTCCTGCATTGTCATTCCACTCTCGTGCTTGGCAAACAGGAGCGGGTTGCTTGGCGGTGCTTGTGCCGCCGTGTCCTTGACAGGGAGCCGCCGGCCTCGGCTTCCAGAGCACTGGGGAATTGCACCGTGAGATGGAGACAGGGCTGCCCTGCGAATCAGCTCTTAAATTGGAGCCGGTGATGCAAACGAGCTGTGCATGGAAGCTAACGCAGCCACTAACCGGTCCTTCAGCTGTGCCCTGTGGGAAACCCAGCAGGAGGAGACACGATTTCCCCTGCTCTGCTACAATGCCTTGCGAAGTGGGATCAGCTGAAGCTCCCAGACTGCTAGCAGCCTTCAGAAAGAAAAAAAACAAAAAGCACACACATATAAATAACCTCTCAGCAGGAGCCAAAACTCAGAGCCTAACCCCATGGTTTTAAGTGAACAAGTCCAATTTCCTCCTTTGTAGCTCTTGACACATGTTGGCTGCGTGCCCCCTCCTCGCCTTGTTCCTGCAGCAGAAGGCTCTGCACTGCGGGTCAGGGGACGATAAGGAAATGAGCAGTGTAATTTCCAAGGCCTCCAAAGGCAGCCCTGTCAGCAGCTCCGGAGGCGGCTTACTCGAGCATGGCTGGAGAAAGGAAACCGTGGCGAGAAGAGGCGGCAGCTGCGCTGTGCGCTCCCTGGCTGCCCTTGGCTCGGCCCCGGCTGGGGCTGCCAAGCTGCCGATCCCTGGAAAGAGCTGGAGCAAGGGTGGGAAGCCTCAGCCATGAGCACCTCGGAGTGTTGGGTTTGGACGCCCTGCGTGCCCTAAAACCACGGTGAAAAAGGAGAGAGGGGATGGACACAGACCGCTCCGCAGCGCCTGTAAAGCACCTGGCCATTTCCTTCTAGGGGTGTCCTTTGCTTCAGCCCTGAGAAGAGCAAAGCCACAATGGGCGCTGCCCATCACCACCCCCGTGGCACTGGGGTCAGAATCTGATGCTGAAGCACGAGGCTGGGCGTACAATGCCTCATCCCTGCTTGGCCATATCTGCTTGCAAATCCACCATCTCGAGCCCATTCATCCTCACCACAAAGCAGCCTGGGCTTTGCTGAACCCCCGCATGGTGCAGCAATGAGCCAAGAAAACCAGTAATTTTTAGGTAAGAAGGCCACTCTGGGCTTTTTTTTTTTTTTTTTTTTTTTTTTTTCAAAAAGAGTGGAACTGGTGGGACTCCAGCTCCTACTGCCAGCGGGACATGCACCAAGACCTCAGTGGGGTACAGATGGGCATAACGGCTCCAAGGGCTCCTCCAAGCTTCAGGCAGAGAAGCTGTCCAGGTAGTTCTGCATCACGGCAAAAGAGCTGCCCACACAGGAGGAAATACCAAAACCTAAAATGGTGCATGGAGCTGGAAGTTCCAAGCACTGTGAACCTGCTGTGCTATCCGCTAGCAAAGAAGACAAACAAGAAGATGAGTGCCAGGGCGGAGATGAGACAGAGCAGAGGCACAGTCTGGATCCCCTTACCATGCCCCCTCACTCTCAGATCAGCACCAGCACGCTCAGAGCAAAGCTACACTGACTTCAGGAGAGAGAACGTGGGATGAAAACGCAGCGATGGCATCCGCAGGGGAACAAACAAGGCCTTCTGCCTGAAACTGCAGCGCACGTGATGCAGAGAAGGTTTTGTGCAGAACCAAGCCTCCAGCAGCTCCTGTTTGCCTTTTCCTTGTTTGCAGCAGCGTCACATCTGGACAATCATCAGGGAAAGAAAAAAAAGAAAGAAAAAAACCACCTCCTCCTGCTGAACAAGCTCTCAATCAAAACAAAGCCGGAGCAGCAGCCAAGAGCTGGGAGGCTCTTTTGTTTAATGCTTAACATCCCCTGGCTGGCCAGCACCGCTGCTCCCCCCAAATGCTGCACCTCAGCAGCTGGGCCACGTGCAAGGCTCAGCACAAGGCTCCATGCAGGAACTGAGCCCCCTTCCTGTCCCCCACATCTCTGCTGAGGATGCAGCAGGGACTCACAGACCAAGTTAAAGGAGGGCAGGGAAGCTCGGCAAGAGGTGGCTGCATGCAGGGGGATCCCAACCCCTCATTTTTCCCCTCTCTCCCTCCCCAGATGGGAATCGGCCTCAGAGCCTCCTCAAGCTGAAGAGGTTGCCCCACACAAGTGCCCAATGGGCTTCTCCTCCACAAGCCCAACTTGCAGCCATTCGAATCCATCATGCAAAAGAGCATCTGTTCCTCTTCCCAGCATCATTCACCTGGGTTTTGGTGCTGGGAGGGACATGAAATAGCACACCTTCTCCACACCACTCCTTAATTTCACAAGCTTCAGCTGATGGCCCCACAGGCCTGTTTTCCTGACTGACCCTAGAGCCACTCACTCCATTCCCTGTTCTCTCCCCCAGCCTTCTGCCTGTATTTTCATAGCTCTATGCTCTACTTTCGCAGACATTTCCCCATTCTTGCTGACATCAGCAGCTCTCCCCATCCTCCCTCCCACCTCCCCACCACCCCCCCCAGTGTCCAAAATCTGCAAGTCAGAACCAGAGAGGAAACACATCAGCTTCCACATCGCCAACCACAACTCCAATCCCGCACACCTCCCCAGTGCAGGAGCATGGCGCCACCGGCACAAAGGGGCTTCGGTAGGCATGAGCACACAGAGCTGTGCATCCGAGGGCGCCCAGACCACTGCTCAGGCTCTCAGACAGATCAGGCACACTCTGCCACTGCAACCCACAGGGCTCCTGGAATTGAATTGCAGGGTTTGCCCATATGCTGCTCCTGCCCAGCCACAGCACCAGTGCCACGCAGCAGCAGAGGAGAAATGCACGAGAACCACCCACAGCAAGGCAGTGGCCACAGGCTGACTGTTGCTGCAAGCTGGGCAAAGCCCACACCCCACGTGAGGAGGCTCCTGTCAGCCCGATGCACCTGTGCAGATCCCACATTTACCAGCACACGAAGGTCTCCTCATCAGCAAACGATGCAAGGGAAAAAAGAAGTTCTTGGGGAACCACAGGCAGCTCTGACACAAACAGCAAGGCCGCTGTGGCTGACAACAGGCTGGAAGCCCACGGTGCCCACGGTGCCAGGAGCTGGAGGAGGCACAGAGCTACGCATCCCTCCGGGCTCCTCCTGCTGGGCCGTAGGGACCAGGGAAGTTCACAGGAGCCACTCCTGCTCCTTCACCACACGCAGCAGCACGTCGCAGAGCGCAACAACCTCTGGCACTGCCACCGCTCCTTCACAGCCCGAACCTTCCTTACCTTCTCCGATTTGACCTTTTTCAGCTGCCGGCACTCTCCTTCCCCATCCTCCAGCTCTGACTTAACTCCCAAGGGGTTGAGCGCAGCTCCTGTGTCAATAGCTATACTCCCAAGCTGCTCGGTGGCAGCAGCAGGCTCCGTCCCCTGGCCACCATCGTACTGTCCCACCCTCACAGCCAGGGCCAGGGGCTGCAGCACACCAGGCTCCTTCTCCGTCGGAGCCCCCGCACCCTCACTCCTTTCCTTCTTGCTTTTGGACGAACTGCCCTCCTTGTCCTTCTTGGAGCCGGCCACGCTGCGAGACGCCTTGGCCGACTTCTCTGAGCCCTTGGGGGTGACAGCAGGCCCCAAACCCCCCGAGTTCGCGCCATCCCCAGAGCGTCCTTGAGCCTCCTTCTTGCCCCCAGCTCCCTCACCGGCCGTGAACAAGGAGCTGCCCGGGGCCGGTTTGCCACTGTCCTTGCCGCTCTTGCTCCTTTTCGACTTGGATTTGCCCTCCTTGCCTTGCGGGCCTGGCACCGGGCTCACAAACTTGATGTTGTCAGGTAGGGTCGCCACCGCGTTGGGCGCCGGGAGCCCCACCTCCTTGGAGCCTGACATTTCCAACTTCTGCTGATCCTTCTCCAAATCAGCGTCCAGATCAATGATTAGATTCCCTACGCCAATGTCCCATTCATCCCCGCTGTCGTACGTCTCTACCGGGTTCGCATCGATTCCTTTCCCTCCGGAAGCTCCGCTGCTCAAGGACATCTTAGAGTTAACGGCCCCTCACGGTTCAAGGCTCTTCCCTGCCTCCTGCCCGGGGTCCGCAGCGCTACGACGTCCTCGGGCTGCCGGCGCTCGGGGTCTGCCCAGGTGACGGCATCGCTGCTGGAAGGGAGAGCAGAGAGAGGAGTTACATGTGGAGGATGGCACAGAGGGGCAGCCGCACCCAGCTCTCGCCCCACTGCCACCGCGCACCCCAGCCGGCGACAGGGTGCGAGTCCCCTCAACCGTCCTCACGTCCCTGCAGCAGCAGGAGCCATCTGGCAGCGGTCCCTCGATCGATGCGAGGCCCTGGCAGGTCACAGCTCCCGGCTCCAACAAGACATTACTCACACATTCCCTGCTCGCCATTTCCCTCTGAATTATTGAGCGCGGCCCTGGGATGGAGGATTGATTCCTCTCCTGACGATGCCACCCACGGCCGGGCTGCCTGGGGGGGCTGCTCCGTTGCCAGGCACGGGGCTCAGTGCCTCCCTGGGAAATAAATCCCAGCCCTGGGGCACATGGCCACGGACGATGGCACAGAGACGGCAGGGAGCAGGGCGGCACAGAGCGGGGAAGGAGCACCGCACCCGGCCGTGCAGCTGCAGAGCTGGGAGGAAGCCCTGAGCCCCATCTGGATGAGGCCCCCCTCCAGCTCTGCTGTGCCTGAGGCCTGCTGCTATTGATGAGCAGCACTTCAAAAACAGGTGACTTCAAGAGAAACAAGGGGAAAAAGAAAGAAAAAACAAAAAACAACACACACAGAGATTTCTTCAAACTCCAGCAAGCAGGAGCCTGGAAAGCAGCTTCATGGTGCGTTTCCAGAGATGCAAACACTGTAAAAATGCCAAGGATTCTTTCATCAGACAGGCTGCCGCAGCCAGACCATTTTCCATCTGCTCCCCACAGCATCCCTGGCTCCGCGCAGCCAATAATCCACTCTCTGACAGGTCATTACGGAGAGCTTGAACCCCAGGAGCCAGGGGCGAGCACGCAGGCTGGAAATGAAAAGCACTGACCTCTCATTTCAGCGGCAGAAAGTGCCGAATCAGGAGCTCCGTGTGTGCTGACGGCCGCACCAAGCCTCCCCGCGCTGCTCTCACCTTTCTCCTCCTCCTGCCCACCTTCCTGCACACACAGCTGGAGCATCCCACTCTGCACCCTGCACCCAGGCCCTTCCTTTCCCATGCTGGAGCCGTGGCCCCGTGCCCTATGTGCAGACAGAGGGGCACGGCAGCACAGCCGGCCCCGCAGCGCCCCAATGCTCCATGCCATGGTGCAATATTGAGAACACAGCAGCAGACGAGGACTTAGGTCTGAAGCTGTGCAAACGGCAGCGGTGGGCGACCACGGCTGCTGATACCTCCCACAACAAAAGGCGGAAGGAGCCCAAAAGTCAGCCGGCTCCTCGGAGAGCCAGGAGCAAACAGGTTCAGCAAACAGGGGGAGAACACGAGCACCCGACAGAGGAGGCTGCCCAGGCCCTGCCAAGAAGGGAAGAGCTCAAACAGGACCAACTGGAACAGGCTGGGCTCTGAAGGCACCGCAAAGAGGAATGGGGAAGAAGCGGCGCGTCCCAGCCCGCGACCCCAAACTGCAATGCGGGGTGGTTCCCTGCAAGCCAACCCACACACGAGGAGGTAAAGTGGTTCCCACAGCCCCAAACGTTGTCCAGGTCCCCACGCCTCACACTGCCACTCACCTCCCGCCATTGCCGGATGGATCCCCATGCACCACGAGCAGCGTGTGCTCACTTGTTGGCTGGAGCCTTGCCAGCACAGCATTTTAAGAGCAGTCCTGGTGCACAGATCCAACAAGGAGACAGCTTTCTGCTTGGGAATGCTGCGCACACGCAGCACCAGACATGAATAATTCAGCTCCATTAGGTGCCGAGACCTCTCCAATCCACATCTCCGTGCTGGGAAGGAGCCAGCGTATTAGAGACAAACCTGAAAGTTCACTCTGGGAGCAAGCAGCCAACTGCAAACACACCTAGAGGAAACTATTCAAGCAGAGCACTTCAAAAAGCACCCAGCAGAGAGCCGGGAAGCTGCACAAGCCCCAGCTCTCAGTGCCCCAGCACGCCGGGTCTGGCCGAGCCCTGCACTGTGGTACTGGAACCCAGGGAGGGGTGGTGGGATGCTGGAGGAAGTGCTGCTCCTGCCCCAATGGAGAAGGGCTGGCTCATCCCCGTCCAGGAGCAGCCTCTGGTGGCTCCTAGACACGACTGACTGCTACTTTTCACCCTGCGTAACTTTCAGGAAGCGAGAAGAGGTGAAGGGGACAGAAAGCCGGGGGCCCAAGGGGCCTGGCCACAAGGCATGCCCCCAGCTCCCCGCATGCCGTCCCAGCACCAGATCCCTTTTTGTTTCCTTTTACGAGCAAAGTGAGCTCCGAAGGGACGCGTTCCCCTTCTCAGGGCCGCTGTGCTCGCTCATAATCCCCCGGCTGGGCTTGTTTGGGTTGGATCTTTGTGAAGAAACTCCCGTGTCTTTTTCTGCAGATCTCTTTTTAAGATGTTCCCTTTCTCCCCGCCCCCTCTCTCCAGAGATGGGGGAGGGAAAAAGGAAAAAAAAAAAAAAAAAGAGAAATGTTGAATGAGAGCCAGCTGGCACACACAAGAGGAGACGGAGAAATCTGCACAAAGGAGCTTCCTCACTCACTTGCTGCTTTCAGCTCCAGAAATCCAGCAGGGAGGAGGGCTTGCTCTCCCCCGTGCATCACTCGAGGCGCAGCAGACAAAGGCGCCTGGCCATGACACCCTCCTCGAGTGCCACCCAGGGCAGCAGGGCTCCACGCTCGCCCCGCGCTGTCGCCAGGCGCACCCAGCGACGCGGAGGAGCCACGCTCCCACCGGGCACCGGCACAACTCCGGCAGCTCCCGGCTGGAGCGAGATGGCGCGGGCACGCTGCCAGAAGCCAGCAGGCTGAGCCCCATTTGAATAAAATGGAGCCAAAGCCTCCTCGTTTAATATGGAGGTGCACCCCGGCGAGACTACATCTTCCAGCATGCACCGCAGCCCAGCGAGCGCTCCAGAAACTTACGCCGGGACTCCAAGTTTCCGCCGGCGGAGCTGTGACACCGGGGATGAACCTGACACGGGGCAGCGCCAGCGGCTGAGTCATGTGCTGGCGTTCCTGGGGAAAGCCGAACGTGGGCAGTGCAAAAGCAGGGAGCTGCGAGAGCCGAGCAGTGCAGGGAGGCAGGAGGGCTGCAGAGCAGAGTTTAGCAGATCTATCCGCCGTGACACCCACCCACTTCCAAACACACACTGCACGCCAACGTAACACACACCAGCAGGCAAAAGCTATGGTTCAGACCAGAACTCAAGCTTGCATCCACCCCTCCCCAGCCTGCTGGCAACCCCAAAACACAACCCTGCAGCAAGGTGGAACGTAAATTCCACCTAAAAAACTACAAAACTACAAGGAATCCATAGATACGACGAGATACGGGCACACGGCATGAGATCTGAAGAGCAGGTTTTGCTGTGTTAGCCAAAACTCTTCTCCCCTCTGATGCTTACTCCGCTCCAGCACGCAGCACAGCTCAGGAGGAGCCCAGTGGGTGGCTGACAAAGCCCAGCGCTCCCAAAGGAGGCACCGAGCAAAGCCAGAGCCCGGAGCACCGCGTGCCCCTCAGCCCCAACAGCCCGGCGTCACCGGCAGCGACGTCACCGGTGTGAGGCACACAGAGAGGGGGAAAGGAAAGGGACGAAATGTCTCAGGCCTTCTCTAGTGTATTGAGATGGGAAAAACGGGAACAACTCTTCTTTCATCCTCAAATGGCTTTTGGAAGTGTCAGCACCAAAGTCACCGTTTTTCGTTCGCCCCAAGCACGCACACCTCCAGATTCACAATTACTTTGTTCCGGCGCTTCGCAGCCATGGCATTGTTTCCCAGCTGCCTACCCCACACCGAATCAAACACCTCTCAGGTTTTCTCTACCAACATGCAGGGAAATCCAAGAACTTCCTACTTTAAGAGCACAAACCCATGTCTGAGACATGACACTGTCAATGGAAGGCATATTGATGCCTGCAGAGCCATGTGAAGGCACCTAGCATCACTTCCTCTCCCTCCCATGTAGGACAACAGACAAATGTTCTTCTCGCCCTCCCTCCCCCCAGTGTGGGGATGGATGGATGCAACCCCATGGCCAAAATCGCTGTCTCGAGGTCCTGACGCAGGTACGGCCTCACAGAACTCAAAATTTGAGAGCTGAACACAGCCAAGAGCTTCACCCAGATCCACAGGTCCACATCCATGCAGCACCCAGTGCTCCCAACACACGGCTGTATTGGGAAAGAGGAGCTGAGAAACCTTGCCATGAGGAACAAGCAGGGGAACAAGGGAGCAGCTCCCTTCCCAGGAGCTCAGCTCTTCCATCTGTCCAGAACCAGGGACAGAATCACAGAATGGCTCAGGTTGGAAGGGACCACAGAGACCATGGAGCTGAGCTCCCAGCCCTGCTGTGGGCCGCCCACCCCCAGCTCAGACTGCTCAGGGTCCATCCATAGCCGTGTCACTTCTGGGGAATGGGGCACCCACAGCACTGGGCAGCCTCAATGTGGTGGTTCAAAACCATCAAGAATCACAGCACCGTCCTCACCCAAAATCTGCACCCCTGCAAGCAACGTGCAGCCAGGATGAGCTTGGGAATGCTCTGGACCTGGTGCAGGTGCTCTCCTCACGCCCCACAGTTTGCTCCCGCCGAACGCCAAAAATACCATCAGACACTGGAGAAGGGACATCTGAGCAAAGCCTGGCACTGAGCAGCGCATCGTGACGCTTCCCACAGGGACACATGGGACAAATCTGGGGGTTGGTTCTCCCTCTCCATCAGGAAACTGGAACCAAGGCAGCTGTGCGGATTGCAAACCGGTCTGGCTACACCCTTGCAAAGCCCCACGTAGAACGGGCAGCCTGTCCTCACCCACTGGAGAGCGCCTGGAGCTACCCCAGGGCTTACACACCTCAGCCTTCGGAGGACAAAGAACACCTCTCTGCCACTCCAAAAATGAAGGAGCTGCCACTTCTCCTATTAACGCCTTTAATTCCCCTCACTCAATAAGCAATTAGGGCACCTTGGCGAGACCAGCAGAGGCTTCATTTGCAGCAGAAGACCGGAGGTGCAGCTGCAATCCCTCTTGCTGTCAAGGCACCAGCCTGGGAACGCTTTGGGAAAAGCCAGCCAGGCTGCAAAGCGCAGGAGAAGACATGCAAGCAGTGACAAACGCGGCACACTGAGGATCGGAGCAAGAAATCCCAACAGCACTTTTTTTCTACCTCCCCCCCCCCCCCCTTCCTTTCTCCTTCTTATGGGAAGGATAATAAATAGGTGTGTTTCGCAGATTAATAAAGCCCATTTGCAATGCTATGATATACATCAGAAAGTTGCTAATTCACACTAATGGCCCATTGCAAATGACCGAGTTTTGTGAATTAGCCAGCATGTAATGGAACACAATAAAAAAAAGCTAGAATCATGCATCAAAGTGTACTCGGCCTATTTTCAAGCTGTAGTCCAGTTTTAATTACTTGTGGCAATGGGCACAAAGAGAAAGAATGTCGAAACCAGAAGAATACAGAGGAAATCTCCAGGACGAGGAGTCCCGCCGCAGAGCCTGTCTGCAGAGGCACCGTTCTGCAGGAAGCTGGAGAGCCCCGGCTCCCATCGCTGTGCCAGCAGCACGTCGGCTCCTTCCAGAGAGGCTCCATTCCATCAGCCCCGAGGAAGGGCACGTCACGTTTACGGAAATGGTCCCCAAATCACCTTGTTTTGTACCGATACATCGCTGTCCTGGCGCAAAGCGACGTCACACCCGACGGAGCGCGGCACGCAGACGTCATCCTCGGGCTGCCACGAGGCCAAGCGGCCCATGGCAGCTCAACGGAAATCCCATGCTGCAAAGCCTGCCCGTGCCTACTGCGTAAAAGCACAACATACTCTCTCCTCTCCTTTTTGTTTCTCACTCCAGAAAGTAGGAAACAAACTGCAGAAGTCAGGAGTTTAATTAACACCGTAAGATTTTCCTGAGCTGACCCACAGCCCTCCTGCCTGCCCACACACCTGGCGCTCAGGTGAGGCCGACTTTCTTAGCACATGAGGGATGCTCAGTGCAGCAAAAACAAAACAACACCTTGGCTGCAATTAGCAAACAGATTTTTTGCCAGAAGCAAGATGGACATTTCCTTCAAAAAAAATGCACAAAAACACCCCAGGAGAGTTGAAGTCACGGGGTGAGCTTCCACCCCGTTCTAACCACGGGACCAGCGGAGCCCACCGCCGCAGCCGCCCGATGGAAGCACGGCGCCACAGGGAGACGGACCACCGCACAGGGTGCCTGTGGAGCATCCCAATAAGGGCGGCACGGGAGAACAACTCGCACGGGCCGCCTCCCTGGGCTTTGGGAAGGCACGCACCCAAACGGCTCCAAGCCATCCCACCGGCAGCCAGCGGGGCCGGGCTGCGGGCAGCCCCATCTCCCTCCCAACCCAAAGTCAGGGAGATGGCTTTGCTGTGCAACCGAGCACCAACCTCACCCAGAGCTCAGCGGGGAACTGCCCCACACCTCGCAGACCCCAAAGCCCACGTTTCCCTTACGCACCGCATAAGAGCATCCGAGCACGTGCCGCCACGCATCCCCAAAATGATGTACCTGGGACCATAAATACCATCCTCTTTACATAAGGCTCTGGATAAAAGGGACAAAGAGGCTTACCGCCTTACATCTGGCACCCGCGTTGCATCAGCAGCGCTTTAATCCGAATCAGAGTGCGGCCGCGCGTGGGAACGCCTGCCCGAGGCCGAGAGCAACGCGATGCAGAGCGGATCTTCCTACCGCCGCCATGGGAAAGCAAGGAAAGGCCCCGCACGGGGGACGGGTCCCGCTCGCGGGGGAAGGTCCCCAGGCAATTGGAAGGAGCTGCCGACGCCACCGCTGAGCCCCGGGACGCTACTGGCACCAACGCAGTACGCGTCTGTCGGCCGCTCTTCTGCTCAGCGAGCCGTTTCTTCACGACTAAACACGTTCCAGAAAGCCGAGCGGTCCGGGGGCAGAGGCCGAGCCCAAAAGCCCCGGCCACGCTCCATTACAGGTCACGGCACCTCGCTCCATCAGCGACCTCGTCCCGGCCGGCCCCGACGCGGGGCCGCTTCTGCCGAAGCACCGCATCGCGCCGCGGGCGGACGGGGCCGAAGGAGCTCTACGGGAGCGGAGCGCGAAGGGCACGGCGCTCCGTCCGCAGCCCCCCCACGCCGAACTCCCGGCGCGGATCAATGGGAGCCGAGCGGCTCTCCCAGCGCCGCGCGCGGCCGTGCGCTGCCAACAAAGAGCAGAAATGCGCGGCGCAGTCCTACGGCGGAGCCACGCACAAAGCGCGGAGCGGCCCCGCGGGCCCCGCACCACGGGGGGAACAGGGGGAGGGGGGGAGGAAGGCCGCGAGTACCGCCCGCCGCGACACGGCCCCGCGGGGAGAGGCGCGGGGGGGCGGCGTGACAGACGGGGCCCGAACCGGTGACCTTCCCGTGTACACAATGGAGGGAGCGGGCAGCGCCGCGGGAGCGGCTCGATGCGGCGCTCCGGCCAGCGGGGAAACGCGGGACCGAACCGGGCAGCGACCCCCGGCCCGGACAGAACCGTCCCGCAACCGGGGGCCGAACGGCGGCCGCAGGGAACGCGGGGTCACGCGGGGGGGCGGCGGGGGGCCGGGAGCCGTTGAGGACGGGGTCGGGACGGGGGGCGGCGGAAGGGTCCCGGCACCAACGGCCGCCGAGGGGCGGTTCGGGGCCACAACGGCCGCAGGGGGCGCGGGGGTCCCGGCCTTAACGCTCGAGAGGGGGAGGGGAGGAGGGGGGAGCGGCCCGGCGGGCACCGCGGGGG
>NW_024885295.1:0-25595 GCF_019232065.1 Centrocercus urophasianus | reverse complement strand
AAGAGAAGAGAAGAGAAGAGAAGAGAAGAGAAGAGAAGAGAAGAGAAGAGAAGAGAAGAGAAGAGAAGAGAAGAGAAGAGAAGAGAAGAGAAGAGAAGAGAAGAGAAGAGAAGAGAAGAGAAAATTGGTGTAGGTTTTAACTTAAAAAAAAAAAAAAAAAAAAGACTGGATGAAACACTGAGGCAGTCCCAAGGACAGGTGTACTCCTTCCAGTCATCCTTGAAATAATATTTCTCACGAGATTTCAAACAAAGAGCTACATTAGTGCGTGAGGGATTAATTAGTAAGAGATAATTCTCATGCATTGCACAATGCATTCATCTCCCACAGCTCAGCAAATTTTACTGAATGATAATGTCAATAGCGTGAGTTCTCACTGGTCAAAATTACATATGCATGATGTCTCTCCATTTTGAAACTATAATCTTAGGGGTTTAAATCTGTTTAAATGCAATATACATCAGTAATGCAATAAACATTATAACAGGGGATCACTCTTGATTGGAACACTTTCCAGTTCAAATCATTGATTATGAATGTAGTGGGATTTGATTCTGATTTTGTCAGCTCTGGAAACAAGCCCACTGTAAACGTTGATCATGGAAGCTGCAAGTGCTAATCCACTCTAAAGATGATAGCATAGAAGAAAAGTTATAATCCCTCTGAAGTTAATGCCATGCTAGAACTAAGACAAGACTTTACTTCTAGTAAAGGGGGAATGTTCTAGTACAACCTTTCAAAAGAAAACACAGAAATGTGAACATAACTCTTAGACGGAGTCAAATGGGTTCATGAAAGATGTTCTGTTGCGTGGTTGCTTGTGACGGCAGATGACACACAGGTATCTTTCAATCTTATATTCCTGTATTAATTGCAAAACCTCCATTGACATCAAGGTATCTCACACCTCTCCATGTGTCCTGAATCTGAATGGAAATCCAGCTGTTCAAAAATAGAGCTCACATCTGAAAACACAGCTTTTAATTTTTCTGCTTCTTTAGACATAAAATAGGGACACCAATTACCTACTAAAGTAAGAGACAGAGTTATATGTACATTCATTCATATATATATATGTATGTAAATAACAATTTAATAATAAATGAGTGACAGAAAGAAATGTCACTTTGCAGAGCCTAGAGACATTACATTTGAGGACAGAACAAAATATACAACAAAGTAGGTCTGGGAAAGAGGAGTCTATCAGTCTTCAGTCTATCAGTCCCTGCCTGGGCAGAAATCTCTGGCAATCTTTAGCTGGAATGTCAGACAGCTCTAAGGAAATCAAGGGTGGCTATCTTTATCATGAAGCAATAAAGCTCAAAGGCAGAAGAATATTCTTTTGAATACCATCTCCTAACCATCCCTAATAAATCAACTGTCTTCTTCCCTTCTCCCACTCTTATTCTCCACCCGTCCCTTCTGTTTCCCTTTAAGTGGCTACACCCTTTCACCTGCTTCACGCTCGCCCCTTGCCAGCTTGAAGCAATTGAGAGAACCCTGCCAGCAAGCCTCCAGCTCTGCTCTCGGCTCCACCTCCTATCTGCTGCTCCGTGGCTCTCTGGAGCGAGAGGCATTGGCAACGAGGCAGGTGAAACATGCTGAGAAGGCAGACAGAGGGAAGAAGCAGGTTCCCAGGTGGTAGCAGACAGCAGAGGACTTTTCTCCCACGACACCCATAGCTAAATGAGTTGCCCTCCAGTCACTATTCATTTTCTGGAGAACATCAAAGGTCTAGCATGCTGCATTATGCACAGCTTCTTCAGAAAAAGTGAGACACTATTGAATAAACCTGGTAACTGCAGAGCACTTTTATGATAAAAATTCTAATGGCCAATGAAGTAGCATTTAATAAAAAGGAAAAATAAAGCTCTGAGGCATTCTAAGAAAAGAAATGCAGGACTAAGAATCCCTTTGTAATGTAAGGGAAACATCTTACTCAAGAATATGTTAATAAATGGATTTAATTTATTAATGGAACTTAATGAACATTTAAAAATATTGTGCCTTTGGCTATCCCACAGAAACATTCTGGTCAATGAATGCAATCAAATTATTTTAGGATCTGCAAATAATGTCTTTTAAAGCCAGAATGAAAGGTTATCTGTCAAAAAAAAATCCTCAAATATGACTAAGTACCTTCTATATGTACTGTTTGTATCTGAAGTCACTCTCATTTAGAAGCACACTAGCCAATTGCAATTGCAAATGAACAGCTTTTCATTAACACTCACATTTGTGGATATAAATAATTGCAGTGTAATGCCAGAGAAAGCGCTGGCTCCGAATCAAACCAGAGTACAGAGAAGAGGTCCCTGGGACCACAGCAACTAAGCGTGGTACTGCACACTATAGACATAATATTTCACAAAAAGTCACATCTGCCTACATTTGCTAGTGCATTAAAGCACAGCAAGAAGTTTCCACACAATTCTGAAATAGGAATTTTTCCAAATCTTATTTTTGAATAAAATTATAGCGAAATAAGATGAAAAGGTACAACATCTGAGGGAAGACACTGTCCATGGCTCTCATAGGAAGTCTACCAACGGCAGCAGCTGCTCTGGTAGAAATTTCAGGTGGGACAAACCTCCTGGCCTTCTCAGCCAAAGTCATAACGCTTTCTGGAATGCCAAGTTAAGTGAAATGAGATATGAATCATTTATTCATTATTTAACTTTTATTTAAAGATAGCAGTAACTCCCTTGCACTCTTTGGGAGCCTACGGCTGCTTACAGGTTACACCTGTAACTTCCATTAGGGTAATAAGGTTATACCTACTCATTACCCCTCAGCATGTTAATGGCTAATTATGTGTCCTATTATTGTAAAAGTGGGTACCCCCATGCAGATTGTGGGGGTAAGGGAGGAGAGGAGATGACCCAATTAAAGAGAAAAGTTTTAAGTGTGTGAAATGAAAAGGTAATGCTGTATTTGCAAAGTGTTCTTAGAGGTGAAATATTTCAGGTCAGGAGGATATTCATTATAGTATATTTAGATTAAATGAATGTGCAGGTGGAATAAAGACAAAGCTCTGGTATTGTAAATTGGAACATTCATTCACTTCAAAGATGCTCCTGATATCGCATTGAATTTTTTCAGTGCCAGTTTAATCTTCCCTTCAGAGCGCTCATATGTGCCCTATAGCATGGAGAAGCACAAAACATGCAAGAAATCTATTCCCAACTTGCCCTCCGAGACAGCATTAAATTCAGGTCATTCTAAATGGAGCTAGAAAAAATTTGTCTGCTATTGTCCTTCCTCAGAATAGGGTTGCAGAAACACAAGTTGAAATGTGGAGCTGTTTTACCCAATTATTTTGTGCACAGAAAAAAAAAAAAAAAGAAAAAGAAAAAGAAAAGGATATCTTAAAGCATTTTTAAATATGAATACATTTTAACCATTTAAGTGTCTCAGTGGCATTTCACAGAAAACCATTTTGTTTCCTGGATTAAAGGAAAGCTGTACTTTGAAATTCACTTCATTTCTCAAATAGGAAAAAAAATCTTTTTTTTTTTTTCCCCTCTGAATCTGCTAGCAGGCCAATAATCTGTTATCCACTAAGTCCTTCCTCTTAAACACACAACTTCTCAGACAGGGCTTAGCCTGCCGAGCCCCAGTTAATCACTGCCACCGAAGCTGCTATGGTTCAAGCAAAAGCTAATGTCACCGAATCTCTTGGTATGAGAAAGATTATTTGTTTGAGTTGATTTTTTTCCTCATAGCACTGAGAAATCCCTTTAGGCGAGAACTTTTTTTTTTTTTTTCTTTGTTTTAATTTTTCCTTAAGCAAAAAGGAGTGGGACTCGTTTGTAAGGTGTGTGAGACTTTGCAGGTCTGGTTTTACAATACGCCATTTAGGCTTTGGTGAGGCTTGTTAAACGCTGAAAGGAAAGTCATGCATTGACTGAGTGACGCCACCCTGAGGTTGATTCCCAAGGGAAAATAAAGACTCAGTCCTGCCTCAATCCTTCAGGTGACCGAGAACACCTTCTAGCAAGTGATAGCATACAGAACCTTGGCAAGCTGCATAATAACATTAAACCCAGTGATCTAATTATTCACCTCTAAAGGGCAGGGTTCCATGGGAAATCAGAAGCAGGGCTGAGAAATACACCCAGCAAATACATTTCACAACAGAAATGGAGGCAGTGTGTCAGGACTCTAACCTGGGAAAACTGACTTGTGAGGCTGTCCTGTTCATCTGCCATGCCCAGCACAGTGTAATTTCACATAGGTTATGCAGGAGGGAGCTTTAAAGCACCAAATTATCAGCCTTGAATCCCTTGTTTAAAGCATTGTTTTAATTCACCGTTGTTTTTTTTTTTAGTTTTAAGCATGCAGGTATATAATATAAAAATATAGAACAGGTGTTTAAAGTAATGCGTTGGGAACACAAGAGAAAGCCACAAGTGGACAAGTAATACCTTTCACATGCACTAATGAGAAAGTCACCAGCACTCAGGATGGCATAATATCCTTCTCCAGTGTCATAGTTTTTTCATGATCACTTCTTCATACTCTGTATGACGTAGTATGTTTCCATATACCAAACTTTGCTTTGTAAAGGTGTGATTTTCCAAATGCATCCCTCAGTACACATGGAAAATATTTGTGCGTTCACTTATTTGCACACCTAAAACCATGGATTTGTTTGCAAAGGAACAACTAAACATGCCCCCCAAAAGTGACTGTTTTATATCCCCTGTACACAGGAAAATATCTTTTTCTGCAAGTATATTTAAACTGTGGAATATTTGAATTGCAGCCCAAGTAATTACCTGAGCAGTCTACTGGGAATGTACATATTAGAACAAGTTGTAAAATAATCTCTTCCAAATAGCTATTAAAAACAAAATTACAGATCTTGGGCCAGATCCTCAGCTGTTACAAATTGGTGGCTGTTACAAGCCTCTTTGACTTCATGTGTGCAAAGTCTAAGATCCAAGAAAAATTTTACAGTAAAACTATGAATTACTGAAAAATAAGGTTCAAAGTGGAAAGACAGGTGATATTCACACTGTAGCATTCAAGCTCCTTTAGGCATTTAGCTTGGCTTCTGTGAATTGCACGTGCTTCCCCTGTACTGGCAGTGTGAGGAATCTGGGTTCCTCCAAATTGCACCTTTAGCAAATGACTAAAAAATACTCACAAAGATGCCCCAAATGCCTTGGATACTACTAAAAAAAAAAAAAAAAAAAAAGTCATCACATCTTCATGTCTTCTATCAGTATAACTGATGTACTGGAGAGAACTTGCTTTCAAGCAATATATGTATATATATATATCTCTCAAGCAAATTCATTACAGAGTTTGTGGTTGTCTGCAAAAGCGTATCAGTTATTGCACCAATTTCAGCATGACTTTCTAATTTCTCTGAGACTCTCTTAATTACAAGGTGTTCTGAATGATGCCTTGCTCTGTATAATAGCAAAGACTTTTATTTTCTTCTAATGATGGTCTAAATCTCGTGTAGTAACCAACTGACTAACACAGGGAAATCCCAATCTTTCAGCTCCATTGTATAATTTATACAATATGTTCAACACTTTCCCACATAATAAACGTGGGAATCCCATACAACCAGTCCAAGGTCTGAGGTTTTTGGTATGAATCATGTTTGCTGCATCCTGGCTTTACCACACCCCCAGCTACTTCTGCTGGGAGCCAAAGAGTTACTGCAATCACCACTGGTAGGAGATACCATGTGCAAAGGTACCACTTACAGCAGGATGCAATGAAGATTAGAGCCAGAGACTGATAATTTTATCTCAGAGGTTACCTGGGAAAGACTTCTCTAGCTTTATTTAAAAGAGCAACTTTAAATAATGAATAAATTTAGAGATATTATCATTCAAATATTACTTCGTGCTATGACAAATCTTTCATGTAACCCTCAGCCAGGTTCTGTTTATTTAAGGTGATGCTCATTTGAATAGTTTGGGAAAGTAGTGCTTTCACTGCACCTGTTATTCATTTTGACAGTTCTTTGCAACACAAGAAAGTCATGTTTGAACTTGCACAGAGAAATGTCATTGTCTTGTACGTAGAAAAGATTTTGAAGATACCTCAGATAATGTTCACATGCATTCAGTCTCCCTGACTGGCAAATTTACTGTCAGATTTACTGTCTGACATCAGTTTTCTTATGGTTGGGGGGGGGAGGAAGGGGAGGAGATAACCAGTTGCTCCATTATTAATGCAAAAGTGATTATTTTAATCAGCCCTCAAAAACAAACATATATTACTGGAATCCTACTGCTTAAAGCCCCTACAGACCTACAAGCATATCACAGGCATCATCACCACTCAGTCTTTTCTATGTCATACATTTTGTGCTTCTTTTACGTGGTACTGACAGATGAACCCCAGCTCCACCTGCTGCAATCAGGGAGCAAGAGTTTGTCTGGGCTTCAGGAAGACGGCTCAGATCTGAGCACCTGATTTCGACTTCAGCTCTGAATCAGCCTCAGGAAGCACCCAGGCACACACCTGTCTGCTGACAACAGAGGGAAGCAAACCCAAAGAGGAGTTAGGTTGCTCAGCCACCTCAGTCAGAATATACATTCTGGATGACAAATGCAGCCAACCACTGTTGGAAAATAAAAATTAGAATCATAAAAATACCTGGGTTACATTTACAAAAGTGGGTTTTTTTGAGCATTTCCCTCTCCTCAAAGCTATTTTTAAAGGGGTGGGAGGAATTCAAAGGAATTGATTGTGTACTATTACGCAGCAGCCACAAAACAGAAACTTATTCTATTAAGCACTGGGACTTTGCTTTGTCTGCTTTTGTCATACAGAGCAAGGGGGTCAGAAAAAGGGATCCTGAGTTTGGTTCTTATCTCCGTCACTGATTCAGTTTATAACATTAAGCAAGTCAAGTGAGTGATGTCAGCTCAGCATCACAGATTTTCCCACATCACAGAAACACTGTTTGGCTGAATTAATTTATGCTCATGAAGCACTTAAACCTTTTCTGAGAAGTCAGCATAGCAGTATGAAGAGGAGTTTCTCATGGGTTCCCGGCGAGCTGGGATCCATAATACTGTGGCAATTAATCAGTGTTACTACAGAGTGAGAGCACTGTGCCTCCTTGAGAGACAGGCATACACAAAAGTTAAGAAATTGTTTATTCCAGCCGTAATAGGAAACTTTTGTATATAATTTCCCTGCTTACTCAGAGGCACTGTAACATCTGTCAGGCCAGGACTAGCACTTAGCCACAGATCAGAGGAGAGGAACACATGCCCCATTTCCTGATAGCAGCTCACCCGCCGCCACCGCCAATCTCAGTGAGCATTCATGAGAAACCAAGCTCAGTTCCAATAGAGTATGGTCTGACTTACGAGACCAAATTCAAAATTGCACAGGTGTGAATGAGAGCCATCCAGTCTGTGCAATGCCTTTAACAGTATGTCAGCACTCACTGCATAGCACACTGTTTCTTTTAGCAGTTCAAGAGGTGATAAGGATTGAAGCCAAAAGCTGGCCCTTGCTTCTTTGAGCCACACAGTATTTTGATCATCCTTCCCCAGTGAACCTCGTTACCACCACCGCCACCTACCCATTCCAATACCACAAGTCAGGTCACAGTGTAGTCACTGCAACATCAGAGCTCTTCTGGAAAAAAAGATTAAGAGCAGCAGTGCTTTTCTTTTAGATTCCTGATTTCAGTCAAAATGTATTCAAGCTACATAACAGAAAAAGTGCAGCATTAACCACAATGCCACCAAAACACTCTCTTGTATATATCTTGTATATATCCTCTTCTTTTGAGTCGTCTTCTCCTCCCAGGCTTATACACATGTGCACCTCTCCACTTTCACCCATAGACTTGCAGTCTTCAGACATCTGGTAATATCCAGTGCTGCCAATTTTTCCTATGACACCAAGCCAGCTCAGAGAGCAGCAATGATAGCAGTCATTGTAAGACATAGCTTCAAATCTATTCTAGCCCCCTTTTAAGCAACAGGTAATGGAGAAGCCCAGGCTTAGGTAACGGGGAAGCCCAAGCAGGGGAGCTACTCAGGGCTTTTACTTCACACTTTACAGCTACACACACCTACTTGTGTTCACATATCTATACTTCAGACTATTTTATCACCTCTCTCGTGGTGTTTCAGAAGAAGATAGTCACAAGTTACGATTTTTAAAAGGCATCCCATGCAAGATATTGCAACTGATTGCAATCTATTTGTATCATCCAAAGACTTTGAAAGCACAGTCGATGTTGCATTCCTTATCTGCTGTATTTCCTCCTCTTTCTGTATTACAATACATTTTGCACCCTGACAGAGGATTAATCACCTGATGGGAACTCCGCAGACTTCAGAGATCTGCTGGGAAATATATTTCTGAATGACTTCACACCAGTCAGAAGTTCATGATGTCTATGATTTATTGTCTCTGGTGAATTTCTCATTGCTGTTGAGAATTTAAACTAGTTCAGCTGCTCCTAGTGATGAGGCACAGAAGGCAAATACAAGGCCACAGTAATGTCTGTGAAGCTCCAATTTGGAAAGCAGCTTTTCCAAAGTACACTAAGAAATGATGTATTTAGTCCTTAGGACGAGAAGAGCAGCTTATTTTCAGCTGTTTCCACATTCCTTCCTGACTGTGCCATAAAGCCTTATACGTAGCAAAAAGATAGACAAACTGGCCAAAACCTGAAGTCCTCCTTCAGTTTTCATCACATTTTTACACAGTAAACTACCTCTCAGCATTCTTCCATGTAAAAACATACACACACTGAAGAACAGGGAAAAAGAAAAAAAAAAAAAACAACAAAACAGGCCCAAGATGTCAGGACTTCTTTTTGGCACAATTATGAGGAACTAAGTGGAAGCAGAAAAAGAGAGAGGCTCAGGTAACGGACTCTATTAGACAGATGGGTTTGTATGCCCAGGAGGGTAGAAAGGCTCAGGTGGGGCAGTCAGAAGCAAAGGCAGATGGCCACATGATTCAGGTTCTCACTTGAAGAGGGATTTCAGATGCAGAGCCATGATCATAAAGAGTGAAAATTGCTTGGCCCATGTCACTCAATAGTTCAACTCATTTTTAAAGCATATTCTTCATATCTTCCTCATTGTTCAATTTTGGTATTCAGCGCTATAGCATCTTTTCAGCCTTACTCAAGGTTAGTAATTTCTTTGTGATTATGGATCATTAAAAGCAGTACTTACTCATAAAAAATAAGCACTTAACGTTTTGCAATCTCTAAATATACTTCAATGAAATATACAACTTTTTTGGCCCCCAAATACTATAAAAACATCTTCACTCACAGATATTTAAAAGAAGGACTGAAAATATTCAAGAAAATTACAGTGCTTTAAGTGTTAAAAAGTAAAACACATTTTAGCATGCAAATGAACCAGTTTCACTCCCAGATGCTTTGCTCCTGTGTCAAGGGGCATAAACACATGATGTGAACAAGTGGCAATGTTTAGGGAAATACTGCAAAACTAAATCTTTTCCATGTATGCCAAAATGACTTATCAGCCAAGCTAGTGGGTTAGGCAACTATTTTTCTATATCATATTTTTAGGAATGTGAGGAACTTATAAATTATAAAGGGCAGAACAAAAGCAGACACTAGCACGTAACCTAGGAAAACAGAAACATGGAAGGGAAGCATCATGGGAGTGAATAGGTTAGGCTTTCTTTCTTCTGTCAACCCCTTACCATTTGGATGTTCCCATCCTCCATTTTGAGAAATTATGTGTTCCCTTGCAATGAAGAGAGGTTTCGTCTCCTTTCAGCTATCACATTCACCTCTTTCAGAAGGTTTGCTTTGCCCAGATCCTTTGACAGGGAGTGAGTGAAATCTCAGCCCCATTGAAGTCAGTGGGAAAATTGCCATTCGCTATAAGGGAGCCAGGATTTTGCACAACATTTATATCAGTAGAAGACCAGACTGAATCTAGTCCAGTGTTTGTGAAGTGCTTTGAAGTAGAGAGTGTTACAGTGCTGGAATTATTGCTATTATTATTATTGCTGCTTAGTGCACGACAGAGAAGTAAGGAAGAAAACCTCTGAATGAACTGGAAGGAAATACTGATTCTGCAGATCGTAGAGGTCAATACATGACATTTTTCTGAACAGTTTCCTTTAAACGTGTCTAGTAAAATTCTCTTTCAACCCAAGTACTTTCTTGGCATGTTAATCAGAAGCAGATCTTCCTACCAAGAGCAGCTATCCTGACTGAAAAACTCCTATCTTTTCCTTGATTTTTTTTTATTGCTCTCTAGGGATTTACTGAAATACTCTACAGAGAGCTTAAAATGTTTTCAGAAACACTGCAAAACCCAAGTGGGAAGAGAGAAACAATGGTTTCCTTTCAGCTTGCCTATTATTCTGCTGAACTGCAGTACGGCCTTTGCACTTCGTTGGCCCATGGAAGAGCCTGGGATTCAGTGAATGCTGGTGATGATAAGCTGTTTCACTACTTGTGGCTGTCGTGTATATATTACCACCAGACAAGACAACAGTTGATCATCAAGGAAAAAAAATCCTCTCCCATGATCTCACTAACTAGCTTATTCTGCCACAGGCTCATTCAAAATTCTTTTCAAGTTACATCCACAGTGCTGCAATCAGGAAATGTGCTTGCTGCTACCAAAGGAACCAGCGTTTGGGCCTCGGCTCTCCCCGCCTGCCAGGCTGCAGCAAGGTCTCAGCCCGGTATCCTCAGATCACAGCCCTCACCGCTCCCCCAAATGGCTTGCTCATTAGAAAGGAAGACAATCTGTAGGACTCAGGCACCCAGGGACAGCTTGTCAACTGGTGCAAACCGTCAGTGCTCTGCTAACCTCAGGCAACCCAAGGTTTCGGGCTGCAGAGAATTTATCTACAACTCAGCAGCTGCGAGAAGAGAGCAGCATTAGGTCACGGAGGGAACAGGCCAGCAACCGTGATTCAGCCATTGGCACACTCAGCTCAGCTGAGAATTCCCAACCACAATCTACAAAAGGGACTTGTTACATCTTGATTAATTTCAAATTATTCTGTCTTCTTTCAGTCTCTACCTTTTTTGGTTATCTCAGTGCACAGCAGCGGTCCCAGTGGTTGAGATCTGTACAGCCGAGTTCTTGACTCTGATCTTAATCATGTGGTCAGCGATGGAAACAGTGACAAATTACTGCCATCAGTCAACTACAAAGACAGGATAAACTTGTGTAGTCTCTTGAATTTACTCCATGGCACTACAGTCCAAATGAAGGCAGTGACATAAAATATGTTGTTAAATACTTTGCTATTTAGTAGGTATAAATGCAACTAGAAAAAAAAAATATAAAATGTCATAAGCTAAGAATTTGCAGAAAAGAGTTTATATGTCTTCTGTTTTGATCCAAGTGTCAATCTAATAAGCTATTGCTGCTGAGCAACAGCAATTAGGTTTTAGCGATGCTTGGAAGACTTGCATGCATTCTACTTCTCAGGACACCACAGTTAATTCAGGAGTGAGATTTATGTTTTTAAATGTGTGAAACAAGCTAGATTCTCCAGTGCAGACGCCTCAGTGTAGACAGGTCTCAATGTCACATTAGAACTCCTCTCTAAAGACATGTAGCAAAACATCTTCATCACTTCAGCTCAGCACTGCTTCAGTGCACCTATGCACTTTCTGGAATAGAGTCTGGAACAAACTGGCCTCTTTATGGACAACTCCTTTTGCAGCAGAGGAGATCACATCTATCAGCATGCAATCATGTCAACACAACAAGCACTTGATCCTTGAACAGCTGTTTGTCAGCAGGTCTCTCAGTGCTTCGGAAAATGAGATCTTTTCTTTGTAAACTGGAATATGAATTGAAATGCCCAGCATGAAAAGACTCAAAAGCATTGGCATCAGTGACTAAGAACTCAAATAAGACCAAAGGCAAAGGTTAAATTATATGCCATAAAGCATACATATTCCATACTTAAGCCTACCAGTATAAAACGCCAGGTTTAAATACAGTGCAAATAAATGCAATCTCAAGATAAGTTAAGATATAACATTCTTTTCTACCACTCATTGCACTCAAATACAATGGCTTCATATGTTTGGGGCAGTCAGTTACCACTTTTTGCTCTTAGCACTACTTCTTATGGCCTGGAACATAACAAAAGAAGGTACTGGGACGTCTGGAAGAGACAATACTGTACAAATCAGCACTTGTTCACACAGCACAGCTCTGAAGAATTTGTGTGGCTCCAAGAACAAAAACAGTGTTTTGAGTCCAACAGATCAGGCAAGGGGAGAATCTAGAAGAGGAGAGTGAGAGGTGTCCCTCTCCGTGTTCCCAAAAGCCACACAAACAGCGCTGCCTAGAAAGGCCTAGCCAAAGGTACAGTCAATAATCATCACAGTCAATAATCTAATATTTTAGCTTTCATTAAATCAGCTGCAACACTCTTTTAGTAGGTTCAGGATTCTATTTGCTCTTTTTTTTTTTGCCTAACAGACAAAGCCTAATCTTTTGCTAAATTAACTTCTTAATGGATCTGCTTCCCACTCTTCTGGCATTTGGGACAGCGAAAGCCCTGGCACCGCTAACTACCCTTTGATGTGCCAACCCTCACAGCTCCTGGGCCTTTGGGGTCACACCTGCTCACAGCTCTGTGACTGAACGTCACCCCTCAAGGTGTGCCCCGTCCTCCCTACTGCTGGGAACACATCCCCTAGAAATGCATCTCTCTTTCTCTGCAGCTCTGCAGGCCTGTGGTGGGTCGGCTCCACTGATCAGCTGGAGATTTTGTTTAGAAGGCTTCTTTACGCTGTTTATGTTGCTGTCAAGTTTAGCTCACCACAGGCCTAACACTGCCACCTCTTTGTTTACATACCTCCACTTCAGGACATTATAACCCTCCTTTACCAGCACTGCCCAGTGTGTGAGAGAGCAACTTCTCTTTTTTATTTTTATAAGTGTTTTTAACTACATAGCTATAAGATTTTCCTTCAGATTCCACACAAAGACACCTCTTGCTGTCAGCATTTAATTATGCTTGCATTCCTATGTAAATAGAATGTTAGCCTAAATAGAGCCAATTACAGAAGATAAGGTCAGGCACATCTTCCTTTAAGAAAAGGAAGCTTTGGAAGCTTTTGTACTTTTGATGAAAATAACTTCCTGGAAGCAAAAAAATAATGTAAAGTGCTGAGCATGTTCTGCTGGGGATAAATCATACTACTGAAACTTGTACTCAATCTGTCATCATGCATCTTTCTTAGGAGGGTTAAGAAGACATATTTAATATGCATATATAATGCATGTCCTCATAGGTCTATGGGGTCTTTTCAGACTTTCCTTGAAAAATAATGACTTTAGAACACTTGTCTTAAAGGATTCACAGCTCACAAAATATTTCAACCAAGGTTTTCTCCCACGCTGGGTATCAAGTTATTTGACAGTCCTCTCTGTTTGGGTCATGTATGAGAAACATCTGGAGAAACATTATGTCCTAAGTTTACATCACAAGATAAGCATACATTTTAAGTTCTCATTTAAATTTTAAAATACTGAAATCCCAAAAATTCAAATGGGTCCCTGCTCTTCAAAGTTTAAATGCCCATTTCCCTTTCTAGTAGATTAAGAAAAATAACATAATCCTTCAACCTAGACTATCTGACCTCACTGTGTTTAGATTGATAGGAGCTGTGGCAAGCCTCATACAATTTCTCTTCATCAACGCAAGTCTCAACTCAATTTATTAGTTTATCTGTTACCTCCAATCTAGATTTCAGTGAAAGCTGGTACAAATCTAATGCAGTGACTAAATTTGTAGTGTACTGGAACACTGTAATTAACATCAGATTCCCAGGTAGCATTCTCAATAACCACACAAAAAGGTGGAACTGGAACAATACTGAACAGTTCCAGACCTATTTCAGTGCTAGCAGCTTTGAAAGTTAAACTTGAGCAAGTTTCTGGGTGATGAGAAAGTGTATCAGGTATTTCAGCAGCTGGTTTGCTCAATTTCCATCTAGCTGAACAGGAATTAAATATCAGTGAACCTCCTGCTGCTTCAGAAATCTATATTAAACATGATGCAGTGAACTCAAAATGAGGCTTGACCCTGCGGCTCAGCTTACATGTTATTTTCTTGTGGCACATTTGCCTTTGAGAATCCAATCTCAATTTATCCACAGATTCTTATGTTTCTAGTTTTGTCAGAGGTGAGTATCAGAATAAATTTTGCTATCATAGTTTATATGGATCACCCAAGTTCATCTTTCTGAGACACCAGTAGCAAATCAAAGCAGAATTTGTGCCACTGTATTTTTAATTGTAAACTTTTGGATACTCTAAAAATGCTTCCTGGTGAACACAGTAATTAAACATTTGCAATTAACTTATTCTTTTGCTGAGTACCATCCCAGTACTGTGATGTAATTCATTTGTGCTTTTTGACCTTAAGGAAACTTTGGCAGATGAAGCCATGAGATGTATTCTCACAGATCTGCCCTGTTACCTAATGTTGCCTAATGCTATGTTAGAGAAGTGTGAAAATGATTTAGATATAAATTTAAAATCAATTTTATACAAAGCATTCTGAACAAATGTGTTCTACTGTATGCTCTAAAAAAAAAACCAACTAAACAACATTTTGTTTGGCTGGAAACGCTTTGATAAACAGCAGGTCTCATTGAGTGCAACATTGAAATGCTCTAATGAATTTTTAATGCTTTAAGTTGTCTAACTGGATCTTATTACAAAGGAGCTGAAGACACAGAAGCATGATGTTTCCTCCACTGGCACACTTAAGAAATCAGCAGAGACATGCCAAAAAATGTTCTGCTTTCAAAACAAGGCTCCAAGACTGAACTTGGGGGGGGGGGGAAAAAAAAAAAAAAAAAAAAAAGTGGTTTGTCAGGGTTTCTAGAATTAAACTATTGCTGTTGATATGAAACCCATATTACCATTTCCTCAAGCTGGCTTCACTTTGTTCTGCATTCTACCTCCCTGTTGGTATGATATTGCATCTCTGACTGGCTGGCAGATGGCAGAAACTGATCACTTTTGACGGCAAGCTAAAGGTTAGAGAACTGTAATTGCACAAACAGTAGAAGAAAAATTCTCCTATTAAATTAAAGGTGCAATTTCCCTGTGAAATTACAACACAGTTTTCAATACAAAGGTCTGCTTCATTGATATCTGTTGTTGCACAGTTTTTCTACTCTGTCCAGTAACATGTACTGATTAATGAGATTGAAGAGGAAGTTCACCTTAATTTTTTTTTCTCCAATAAAATGCGACTGCGTTATCAATGCAATCTGTCTGTCACAGGTTATAAACACTGCATGAAGTTCTTTGCAACATGAGCACAGGAATAAATGCTAAGCACTCCTCAAGCTTTCTGCTCTTTGCCTGGCAACCCATCCATTGGGCTCAGCTTGCCTGGAGGCTTCTATTGCTGGAACAACCTATGTGTTATCAATACCACTAAAACAATGGGGTTGGCTGCAGGCAGAGTGGTAGCACAGTGCCCAAGCAGAGAAAAGAGCCCCATAGAAAGCATGCAGAGAAGTGGCTTTGAATAGTGTAACTCACGGAGCCCCACAGAGCATTAATGCATGCTGAGGTTGCTGTGCCAGGGCTCCACTCAGTGAGCTGCATCTTCTGGCAAAGTGACAGGGAAGTGTCAGGGCTGGCCAGAAAGCCTAGCTGCTCATTCATTTTCCTCATGTGACGGAGAGGAGGAGCTTCAAGCACACACTGACATAAGAACTGCTTCCATACAAAAAAAAAAAAAAAAAAAGTGGTGCTTCTTCACGTAATGCTTTTTCTGAGCACAGTGAAGAAGGTCCCAAAGTTCATCTGCCCATAGACTTCCTTGAATGGGAAGCAACACGTGGAAAGTGGATGCCTTCTTCCCAGAATACACTCTGGAGTGTTTGAGTATGTACCTCATCCTCCTCCACATTTGTTTGTTTTATCCATCTGCTATTGCCCCATATTTAATTATGAATTGAAAGCATTCTCCTGGAGCTGCACTCTGAGCTTTTTAAACTGAAGTGTTTGAATAAGGCCTGTCACTACAGGAAGGATGTAGAGGGCATCACATTCCCCAGCTGCCTCACATCACCCTTTCCCCCTCCCTGCACCTCAGACCCTGATGCAAACTGAGAGAGCTCTCAGCAGCTGCTGCCTCTTCCCTCTTCCCTGCTGAGCAGCTTCCAGGTGGGAGATGAAACAAGGAGTGACTTTAGTGTATGCTTTCCAGTGCTTTCCAATGACACACTACTAGAGGATGGATTCCTCCATCCTACATAGCCAGGAAGGAAAGAGAGACAAAAATTTGGAAGAGGATTCATGTTGTTCCCTGATTCTCCCTGCTCCAATCACAATGCCTGGTTAAAGAAATGATTTTAATTTTTAACAGACAAGTAGCCCAAGTAACCATGCACAGTCCCACAGTATATTTCTTCTGGCAGGACATGCTGAAGTTGGATGTCTTGGCAGTACTCTGAAGTTGGGAAGTCCCTCCTTTTGGAGAACTTTCCAGGAAGGGGTGTTTGGGGGTGATTTCCACTCCTTTTGCACTGGTTGAACTGCCATATGAAATAACCTGTTAGAGTCTTGGGCTCAGAAGGAGCTTCTCCAGCAAAGTGCCTGTAAGAGCAAGCTGAAGCCCTTCTGCTCAGCCTAGAGTGTGTCCCTGCCACTGCAAGGATGATAAAAGCTTCATGGCTGCATGACAACCCACAGAGTAGGGGATGTCTGTATTTTTTCTGCACTGTTCTTCGGGGAGCAAAATATAAATCTTTTCAACGTGTAAATAACCTGCTACTGAAGCATTTGTTTTTCTCTGAATAACTCCAACAAGCCATTTGCATTTTATAATTTCACTGATAGGAGGCAGTTTCAGGTAGCAAATTTGCTGCTTTGTTCTTCACAATATGAGGAAATTTCACTTTAAAAACAGGTTTTCAACTTCAAAGCCTTATAATCTGACACTTGAAACACAGCACTCACAAACTACCCATGTTCCTCCACATTTTGGCCATTTGTAGAGCCCAAAAGTGGTGTGGAGCCGACTGGCAGCAAGAGGGACTGAAAAAGCTCCTGTGTGGGCTTCTGGTGCAGCCAGATGAGATGAGGGAATTAGAGCCAGGGTGTGGTTCCCACCTAGAATGCCTCTCCTGCAGTTCACAGACCTTCACACTGTCTCATCAACACATGCTTCCTGCTCTCCTTCCAAATATGCAAACTGCACCCTCTCCCAGGGCCCTCCTTAGCTTAAGGGTGCTGGCATGCTCTCTGCTGACTTTCTGGAACCCAGAGATTTCCAATTATTTCCACATCCTCCTCCCGTTTCTCTTCTGGCTGCGGTGCCTCTGGGCTGCCTGCTGTACTTCCCACTCTGCAGGTCTGCAAGGCAAAGGCAGGAAGGCCAATAATTAGGAGAGCTGAGTGAAATACAGGCAGGGCAGAAGGGAACAAATAGAAATTGCCTGAGGTCAGTGCACTCTCTCTTTTCCCCTTTTCTCTGAGAAGGCCTTCATGTCTCCTCAGTTCTTGCTATAAGCTTCCCAGCTGCTTTTAATTCAGCACCAAGCTCTGTCTCTGTCAGGTTTTAGAAAGAGAGAAGTGCCTTTGCCTCCAGGTACGTAAGGCTGCATCGAGGTGAGGTATGGGCAGCATGTGACAATAACATACTGCAGCACGACTGAGAAGTCTTGAACATACTGTTCCCGTGTGTGAACTCATTGCATTAGGTGACACCTTTCAGATCAAAAGTTGATTCTCATTTATTCCGGACCTCACATTTCATGCTGACCCTCTTATCTAGGATAATTACTGTACATTCTCCACAGCGAGTCTGCAGCTCACACCCATCCATCACTCAGCCCAGCAATTCCCTCAGTTCCCAGTTATCAGCATGGCCCAGCTGTACAGCCATAGGTCCATCCCTTAGCTCTCCAAAGCTTGTATAACAACTCTCCATCTTGCAATCTGACTCCACACCTGCCGTGCTGGAGATGTGGTGGCTTTCAGTGGTCTCCTCCAAGACCTGCCCTGGCCCAGGCCACAGAGGGTTCCACCTACGTGCCTGCAGCGGGAACTGCTGCAAACAGCTCCTTCACCCTGTTCCCAAGCCAAGTATGGCAGGGAAGGAAAGAGAAGGAAGGAACAGGTGATAGCAAATGGACCTGCTGTTCACAAGAAGGGTGGGGGAATCATGGAAAAATGACCTGAGCTACAATGATCTCTTGGTTTCCCCTTTCTACTGTAAGGGTGATTACTGCTGTTCTCACCCTACTCTAATCCAACTCTTTCCCCTGCAGGAAGAGGAAGAACTGTGCCCATCTTTTGCAGAAGTCCTGGTTTGATGCTTCACTCACTGAGAACAGCACTTTCCCCTGGCAAAACTGTGAACCTTCTGAAGGTCTCTGGTCAAGATATTGACAAAACTGTGACTCTTACGTGACTATCTATTAGATTGCCAGCATAAAATAAAAGCCAGGCATTTATCTGATTAATTACTCCTTTCATTTTATACATTATTCTTATTTCAAAATCTGTGTGTACATTTGCAGGTTCTAACAATAGCGTGTTTGTGTGAGTCCAGCTGACCAAACAACAGCGCTATTTATAACTACAGATGACCGGACTTTGCTATATTTTCATTTATGTAATTTTCCTTAGATCATTCATTGGAAAGTGGTCGTACTTTCATGTTTCTCACACGCAGAGGCCCTGTAGGTTAGCACACAGGAGATTAACCTTGGCAAGCTGCACCACTGGGCTGACTGAGGAGGAATTCTCACTGCAGCTGTCTGAACCAACAACGCATAAGGTCTGGGGCTGAGGAAGTTCTCATCAGGCAGCAGGTAACAGCAACGCTAGTGTAAATAACTTCCAAATACAAACCTTTGTAAAACTAGAAGTATTTTTCTTTCTTTTTTTTTCTTTGCCAAAGCGCACTAGCATTGCAGTGAAATGGTAGACATGAGAAATTCCAAAATAAGTGACTAGGATATTGAGAACTGACATTAATTAAATGGGACAAACTCCCATCATGTGAAGCATCTTCACAGTAAACAACACTAGAGCATGCCCATCCATGTGATGGAGCATCACTTTCCATCCATGCATACCTGCAATAAATTAAAAAATATTTTGAACGTTTGCAGACTCTTTTCTCTGTAGCTGCTTAAGTGAGGACAGGCAATGACAGATGGAACATCAAATGCTGCATCTTTGACGTTATTTTATCTACAATCTTTTCCCAGTACGTAGAAGACTTGGAGTAAGGTACACTGTTGTCACCAACTGATAGTGCTAGTGAAGGTGAATTCACTCAAACAGGCATACTATTGCCAAAGAAAGACAATTTGCAAGAACCCTTATTTCTGCCTAGTAGGGCAGTTCTTTGCAAGCATTCTACAAGAGGACTGAATTTCAGAAGAGACAAGAAACACAAGGGGAGTCGCAATATCCAAGGTCCTCATAGAACTGTATTTCAAAATATGGAGCAGCCAGACAGAGAAAGTAGAATATTTTATAGTATACACTGTACAAAATATGCCTCACAGCTAATCCAACCAGACACATAGCCAGCCAGGGCAGATCTACTAAATAAAGCCATGAGATCTTTTCCCTAAAATAGAGCATATTAAGGAATTTGGTGGTTCATAATACGCAATAAAACTCATAGCTGGCAGTAAACAGGATTGAAACAAAGTCATGGAGGATACATTCCTTTATTTGATATCAGCATAGAGTCCCATCAAATAACTGAGAAAACTTTATTCAAACATGCAAAGAAAAAGCAGGGATTTGTTTTGTGACTTACAATATTGAACTCTGCTCACTGGGCTGTGTCCATGCAACTAAATGGTGGTAATGCTCACTAGTACAAAATTTCTTCCTAGTTCCCATACCCTTATCATTTCCTACTGATTTTCTTCCTTTTTAATTATAGGGGATGTAGACTTTCTGATGAGTTCAGAAAAGAAAAGAAAAGCTTGTTGGTATTGTGAATTCTGAAATCACAGCAGAGGAATGCCACACACTTATTAGCCAAGTGTTTCCATCCCTCTGTATATGTGACTCTTCCCTCAAGCTAATCATTTTCTTAACCTTTTGCCCTTTCCGTGGCATCATAGCTATTTAGTAATATTTTTTTCCCATCTTGTAAAATGTGTGACCCCATTACCTTCCTAGTTGATTTACACAAAGATCAACTTAAATGCAAAGAGTAGTTCACAGAGTCTCTGTTCCATACTTTTTGTCTGAATATGTTAGTCAATACCCACTAATGCTCCCTGAGGAAAAAGACATCCAGATGATTAGGAAGGAAGAGGAGGTACCGCAGCTTTTTAAAGTTGTTTCTGGTGCCTTTTGTCTCAGTCACCAGCCTCACAACTGAATTTTCTGGAAGAGCTTTTTTCCTTTGAAAACTGCCTTCTGGGCTAACACTTAGAACATGTACTTGGAACCATATCCAACATAGGGTTGCAATTAGCAGCCCGTATAGCACTTCTGTTGACCAAATAACCAGCTGAGTTTATTGCTGAGGATGTATTCACAATATCACCATCTACTGAAATTAAAAGTTACTGTAACTGCTATGTTGTCTAAGCCAGATAAAATTCTATTCTCTTTCTCATGTCACATTAGCCATGAACACTAGTGAAAGAGCCAGTATTTGAAAAGGTGACAACTTTAATAGAGAAGAGCAGAAAAGATTCAACTAGAATATTTTACATGGGAAAGAAGACTCAAAATAAAATAATAAATAAATGAATAAACCAATACTGAAAGCACTTTTATCTTAATCTCAAGTGTTGAACAGCATTAGAATAATTTCTTTCAACATACGTATTAAAATGGATGAGTGTTCAGAAGAGTTGAATCAGTTCACCAGATGACGTGGCTACACTTCTAATATGAGAAATCTGTGTTGCCTACTGACTGTTGAGAACTCACCACTTGGAGAGGAGTAATGCTTTAAGAATATAGTTTGTATTTCTTCTCTTCTTGGAAAGTCCATGATGAGAGCTGGAATACAGAAGCACAGCATATGAATAAAGTAAATCAGACAGGAAAACTCCCACTTACCTCTCTTCTACAATGGATCGTCAGAAGAGTGTGAAAACTTTCTTAGAAAACTTATGGATTAAAATAATTTATAGAATGGAGTACCATACTGACACATAGTCCTGCTTTTAACCTTGAACAGAAAGTAAAGAAACAGTCAGCTTGAGAAGGCTTACAGAAAGAAATGTTTCTTCTAAAATTTTTCTAATTGGACTTAGTAACTGGACTTAGTAACCTAGTCTTGACCAGAGTCTATTCTTCCTCTAACAGAGATCAGTTCTATCGTGGCAAAGAAGCCCTGCATACTCACTGATCATTAGCAGTAGTAAAATCTATGCAAATTGATACTCTTCAGGTGAATGAAAGAATAAGAAAATAACAAATTTTACATGCTATGTCTGAAGGTTATGAGTACATGTAGAAACAGTATCAACAGGAAAATGTCAGCAGTGGACACATGCCAGGAAGAGCATAGACAGATTATAAAGAATTCAACACATATGCCTACCAGTCTGTATGGGTTCTCAGATGTTAAAAACTTAATTTTCATTCAAGGTGGTTGTGCTGCTGTTGGGATTTGAGTTTGATGATTCACCTTTTTAAAGCATAGCCCATCTTTCACAAATTTCTCTCCTAGGAAGTTGCAAAAGGCAAACAGAGCAGTGGGGAGGAAGCTGTAAGAAACAGGACATGTGTTCTTCACACCATATGATGCATTGCTCTCAACATTGTTGCTAAAAAGTTCCTGAGAAGCTTGAAGGAATGCAGCAAATGTCTGGCAAAATATGCAGAGATATCTGCAAGATTCAGGCCAAGCACTGAATCTTTCCTTCTTGCAGCATTGCTGCCCTTTCTGTTAGTTTAATTGATATAGCCATTATTCTCAGGAGGGTTAAAGCAATGTAAAGGCCATTTAGTCTGCCTATAATGTATGGGAAGCCTTGGGTAGGAAATCTGCCACACAGGTTTGTATAGCACCTCTCCCTCAGCTCCAAAAACTGGAGGGGAAACCGTAGAGCACAGTGTTACAGATCTGTGAAGTATGCTTGATCCTGTCTATCCCTCATCCGCCACCAATACAAGCGCTGCAGACCCATCCAATTTGGAAACATGAGTTCAAAAGCCTTTCCACTCTTTGTATGCTGACTTCTATGCAGCTGCTAAGCTTGCGCTTGATATGTTTATGTTAAGGGTTTGGTGCAAGCAGAGCTTATTTTGTATAGCTGTCTGAAAATGTCCCCCCCACCCCTTTTTAAAAATGGGCAAAAGACCAAATAGTTCTGTAAAGCTTTTAAGATCCTATAGTCTACAGAAGACATTTAGTGTTCTGAACTAAAAATGAACATTTTCAGGGAAAGCAGACATTTTCCTGGCGGAAAAAAATGTTATATTGTTAAAAAATGATGAGTTTAAAAGCATTCAGATGATCCTTATCACTAAAATATACTGAAAACTAAAGAGGGCAGTTCTGTGTGAATTTTGCAGCTTCCAAACAAGTATAGGTTCCTTTAAAGACCTGCCCAACACAGGCAGCATAGTGCCTTGATGGAAAGATATTTCACGTGTTGATAATTTTGTAATGTTCCACATATTTATTTTGGTCTCAAACCCACCACGAGAAAAGAAAGCTTGCAATTCTTTGATGAAGTGATTTAATGAATGAATGGCTTAAAGAATATATGTGTTTGCCATGCAGTTCTTTTATCCTTTGTTATATAATGTGTTCCTTTTTTGTCTCTAATCATACAATCATATAATGGTTTAGGTTGGAAGGACCTTTAAGATCATCTAGTTCCAACCCCCTGCTATAGACAGGGACAGCTCACTCTAGATCAGGTTGCTCAAAGCTCCATCCAGATTGGCCTTGATTGCTTCCATGGAGGCAGCATCCACAGCCTCTCTGGGCAACCTGTTACAGTGTCTCACCAACCTTACAGTAAAGAATTTCTTCCTCATATCTAGTCTAAATCTACCCTCATCTAGTCTAAATCTACCCTAATGGTTTAACAAAATGCGTCACATTGCTAAACCCAAGATATACTGAGGACCCTGGATCTCTGTGACAGAGAATCTGGTTGCAAACAAATGAGGTCCTCCTTTCCTGTTGGGTACTGGGACTGGTAGCACTCATTTTTTTCCAAGTTTTTCTTCGTACCAAACTGCATGGTTGTCTGTAGGCATTCTGTGTTGGACAATACAGTGTGGCAGCAGCACTTTCTCTGGGCAGCGCTGAAGGACCTCAGAGAAAGAGATTGAGCTGGGCTCAGCATAACACCTTTTCTAGGCAATCCAACAGCCTGGTGTACAAGGACTACATGCAGAGCACCATCAGAGCGCCTAAAGTAATGATACATCACCTCAAGAAAATGGCCCAGGACAATCTAAAGCCACAAACAGCCAGAATTTTAGTGTGAGTCTCTCCACTGACACCACTGGGAGGATTCATCTGCAGCATCAGTGAGTCTGGCTTTCTTTAGTTCCAGGACTTGCAGAACCCTCTGCAGAAAAGTTAGGTAGCATTTCTGAAATTTCTGGCCCATAGTTACAGCATTTATTCTGAAAGAAAGCTGACTTTTTCTTCAGAAAGATTGCATTCAGAAGCTCTTGTATTTCAAGTGTTGAAAATCGCAGTCTGCAAGGACAAGAAGTAATCCGGTGCTATTATCTCTCCTCAAACACTGTATTTATCTTTTAAGCAGAAAAAAATGAAGCATGAGACATCAGTGAACCAAACCCCTGTACCTCTCAGAGAAGATTACATGGGAATTCAGATGTCCTAGAATAATTCACAGATTCCTGAGTTCACATGAGCAGCAGCAAAAGAGGAAAATTGCTCCATATCCTGTAGAGAGGAAATGAAAGGTATCAGGAAGAGAAGAATGTGCTGTGTGGTGCGAAAATTCTGTTTTGATTCCTGATGCTAAACATCTGCCTTTGTGTGTGTGTGTGTATGTGTGTGTGCATGCATGTGTGGAGTCACTTGACTTAGTGAGAGAAAAGCATCTTCAAAATTGTGCAAAGCCTATTACAGACCCAAGCTGTCTGAATTGGCAGCTGTGGGAACACCCACAGGAAGCATGGGACCCTGGAAGAAAAAGTGTAGGAGTACATCCTGTGGGGATAGATAAAAGTCAGAGCCGGGCTATGGGAACCTCTTCAGAACAAACATGCAAATACAGTTTCGCAAGTCAAAGTCTCAACTGTTTGTTTAGGGATTTTTTTGTTATTTGTTGCTTTTATTTGGCTTTCACAGAACAGAAAAAGGATCTCAGAAAAAAAAAATGAAATCAAAACCTTAGATGTTTTCTTTATTGCTTGGTGTGAACTCATATGCTTCGTCTGCAGCACCACAGCTTGTTTTTTCACCTTGAAGTGGAGGAATGTCAGAGCTCACCTACTTCTTCCACTGAGTTTGCTACTCAGCCACACACAGCTAATACAAGCAGTGCTAGTGCAAAGCTGCCCATAATTTCTGCAATGTCACTGTCTTGCTGAGAAACGTCTCCTCTCATCTGTATGAAAAGCTACAATTCCCTGCTTTAAAACTGTTAGTGCAGAAGAGTAACAGTGGAAGTGAACTTCACCCAAGTATTTATTAATGGATGCTCCCAACAGCTGAACTCAAGCAGAAATTGGTGTCCTACCAATAGCTTACCACGAACATCAACAGGTGACTGAGACTGTCTGCCACAGGAACACATGGGCCCTTGTATTCCCACCATCCCTGTAATATACTCATCTTTCTATCTTTCTTCTTACCTTTATGTGCCCTTCTGAATAAAGCTAGATGGATTTATTTTTATCTTACCTAGATGACATTTTCATTTAATATTGGTGTCTGGCAATCTTCTCAGTCTTTCAGCCAACTGTCTGCTATTCGTACTTGTAATATCCTGCAACACTGGTGCCCAGAGATCAATTGCACATTGTGTCAATTATTCTTTTTTTCTTTTTGTGTCTGAGCATTCCCAATTCTTAGATCACTATGAAGGCTGAGAAGAAGATTTTAGTTGGCTTTCTGCCCACTATCTATTATTTTTCCTGACTCTTATGCTGTATGTTCTCTTGCTTTTTTTTTTTTACTATCCAGACTAAATAATCTTTTCAATCTCTTCTTACAGGGAATGTGTTCTCTGTTGCTTTCTAATATTTCTGTTACCCACCTAGAATTTGTTTCTAATTCTGTGTCTGCCTTTTTTAGATGATGATACTAAAGTACTTAAACAAAACACAACAATCAAATTAAGATATGGCACCATAAATGCAGTACATAACACTCTCCAAGAGACTGTCAACCCACTTCTAATGTCAGTTTTGTAAGTCATTTTTGCTGTCACACAGCCAGAACATACATTCACTGTGCTGTCCGTGATATCTCATAGTTCTTGTTTCCCACCAAGAGGTGACTACTAAATTCAGAACTTGTTCATATGAAAGAGTAACTTAAAGTGCATTTACATGTCCTTCTGCTGTTAGTTTCTAAATGATAGATGTATGGAAGGAAGGAAAGAAGGAAGGAAGGAAGGAAGGAAGGAAGGAAGGAAGGAAGGAAGGAAGGAA
>NW_024885294.1:0-15710 GCF_019232065.1 Centrocercus urophasianus | reverse complement strand
TGTGCCAGCAGCTCATCCCCACAGCACAGAGATATCAGAGTGCTCTCCAGTGCATGCTTGCCTTGCAAGTGATCCCTTTTGAGCTTTAAGGTTTTTGCATCGACCTTGGGATGTTGTGCCCGAGACCTCCTGCAGGAGGGCCTTCTCATTTGCTGTGCTCAGCTAAAGCTGCTGTGCTTGGAACGCAGTTATCAGGAAATGGAGTTGATTTTGGTGAGCTAGTGAAACCAGCAGGAGCTTGCCCATGTCCTCAGGTGAGGTTCTGTGAAGGCTTCCTGACCCCCGAGAAGCTGCAAGGAGATGATTGCAGTACTGAGAAGCTCTGCTTCCTTCATCCCAGGAAGCAGAGCGTGGTCTTCCGTAAGAGAGGTACAGCAGGGCCCTGGAGGATGGTGTCATCGTTCTGTGTTTTTTGTTTTTTTGGGTTTCAGTATTCCACATCAAAACATCATGTAGTGTACGGGGCATTGAAGTGTTAACGCCCCAATTCCAGGTACCTATCCCTGTACATTACAGAAGTCACGGGATCTGGCCTTTCCGGGTGGGGGGAGCGGGCTCTTGCTGCCTTGCAGTGGGTGCTGGAGGGTGCTTTCCAAGCTTTTCAGGTTTGACTCGGTCCCGGGAACTCTCTCTCTCTCTCATCTTGTCTGATTTATTAATCTCAATTTCAATTAAATTGTATCTATTGTGTTATCTTGTATTCCAATATTACAGTAAAATAAGTTTTCCTCCATAGATTGTTGCCGCTGCTCTTTTCCTCCCTTCCTTCTTTCCCATTTTTGTGGGACTGGGGTGGAGGGGGAGGGCAGAGGCCTGTTGCCCACTGTCATGGACGTAGATTGATCTGGTCAACTCCGTGACAGATGGACAAACTCACAGCTCCAAGGAAAAATGCCTGGGGAGGAAAGCAAGCTGATGGGAGGCTTGGGGATCCCCAGCAAAGAGTTGGGGTGATCTACTGTCAATGGTTTACCAGAACTGGGCTGGTTCGGCCCAGTTCTGTGACCAGCGGGGCGGAGGGATCTGCAGATCCGCACCTCCGGAAAAGGGAAACAGTTGGACCCCAAAATAATTGAAAACAACGGCAATAAATGGAAGACCTCCCTTCAGTCAGGGAAGAAGTGGTCCGAGAGCACCTAGGCAACACCAGTGTTCACAAATCCGTGGGACCCGATCGGATGCATCCACGGGTGCTAGGGAGCTGGCAGAGGTGATTGCTGAACGGCTTTCTCTCATCTTTGAGAGGTCTTGGAGGACGGGGGAGGTGCCTGAAGACTGGAGGATAGCCAATGTCACTCCAGTCTTCAAAAAGGGCAAGAAGGAAGATTCAGGTGGTTACAGGCCAGTCAGCCTCACCTCTGTCCCTGGAAAGGTGATGGAACAGCTTGTGCTGGATGCCATCTCCAGACAACTGGAAGAAAAGGAGGTTATCAAGAGTAGTCAGCATGGGTTCACCAGGGGAAGGTCATGCTTGACATATTTGGTAGCCTTCCGTGATGTTGTCTCTGGCTGGGTGGATGAGGGGAGAGCAGTGGATGTAGTCTACCTTGATTTCAGCAAGGCTTTTGATATTGTCTCCCACGACATCCTTATAACAAAGCTGAGGAAGTGTGGGATAGATGAGTGGACAGTGAGGTGGGTTGAGAACTGGCTGACTGGCAGAGTGCAGAGGGTCGTTGTTGGTGGTGCAGAGTCTGGTTGGAGGCCTGTAACCAGTGGTGTTCCTCAGGGGTCTGTGCTGGGTCCTTGTTCAACATCTTTATCAATGACCTTGATGAGTGGATAGTGGCCACCCTCAGCAAGTTTGCTGATGATACAAAGTTGGGAGGATTGGCTGACAGCCTGAAGGCCATGCTGCCATTCAGCGAGACCTGGACAGGCTGGAGAGCTGGGCAGTAAGAAACCGGATGAGGTTCAACAAAAGCAAGTGTAGAGTCTTGCATCTGGGGAGGAATAATTGCGTGCACCGGTACAGGCTGGGGGATGAGCTGCTGGAGAGGAGCTCTGTGGAGAGGGACCTGGGACAGGTTGGCCATGAGCCAGCAGTGTGCCCTTGTGGCCAAAACGGCCAGTGGCATCCTGGGATGCATTAAAAAAGAGCGTGGCCAGCAGGTCGAGGGAGGTGATCCTCCCCCTCACCTCTGCCCTGGTGAGGCCTCATCTGGAGCACTGCGTCCAGTTCTGGGCTCCCCAGTACAAAACAGACAGGGATCTCTTGGGAAGAGTCCAGCGGAGGGCCACAAAGATGGTGAGGGCCTGGAGCATCTCTGCTATGGAGAAAGGCTGAGTGAACTGGGTCTGTTCAGCCTTGAGAAAAGAAGACTGAGAGGGGACCTGATCCAGGTCCATAAATATCTACGATGTGGGGGGCAGAATGGCGAGGCTAGACTGTTTTCAGTGGTGAGTGGAGACAGGACAAGGGGAAACAGCCGGAAACTGCAGCATAGGAAGTTCTGCACCAATGTGCACAAGAACTTCTTTACAGTGAGGTGACGGAGCACTGGAACAGGCTGCCCAGGGAGGTGGTGGAGTCTCCTTCTCTGGAGATGTTCAAGACCTGCCTGGATGCCGACCTGTGTGACCTGGTGTAGGGAACCTGCTTTGGCAGGGGGTTGGACTCGATGATCTCTGGAGGTCCCTTCCAACCCCTACGATTCTGTGATTCTGTGATTCTGGAGATGATCTGGAACTCGAGTATCAGAAGTCAAACTCCCCAGTGCATAACATGATTTTATGGTGTGGAATGCTGATAACCAAAAATCATAAAACCATGACATTCCACCCCTTATTCTACATCACTACATCATGCTTAACACATGGGATTTCTGACTGCACTCCCCCAACATGAAATTCCCTTGTGGTACACACTGAACATCCCCGTTTTTCTGCATCACCCACCAGGTGGACCCAGGTCCCTGGGCAAAGACAGTTCCATGAAGAGGTTTGCCCTTCCCAGAAGCTGGAAAAACCCAAACTGCTTTTCCTAACATGTTCTTTACATGTACTACAGGGACCTTATCTCCCTCTACAATTTGTAGGGAGCTGGATTGGGTAGGACCATCTCGACTGACTGATCCTCTGGTGTCGACCAGCCAGGTGGCTTCTGCCAAATACTTCTCCCAGTGTTTAAATGTTCCACCACCCAGTGCTTTTAGCATGGTTTTTAACAACCTGTTGTAGTGTTCAATTTTACCAGAGGCTGGTGCATGATAGGGGATATGATAAATCCACTTGATGCCATGATCTTTGGCCCAAGTATCCACAAGTGAATTTTTAAAATGAGTCCCATTATCTGACTCAATTCTTTCCGGGCTGCCATGTCGCCACAGGATTTGCCTCTCCAGACCTAATATGGTGTTTCGGGCGGTAGCATGGGGTACTGTGTATGTTTCAAGCCACCCGGTGGTGGACTCTACCATGGTGAGCACATAACGCTTACCATTGAGAGATCGTGGCAAGGTGATATAATCAACCTGCCATGCCTCCCCATATTTGTACTTTCGTCATCACCCTTCCCCCCAGAGAGGTTTCATCCTCTTTAGCTTGTTTAATTGTGGCGCATGTGTCACAGTCATGAATGATTTGTACAATAGCGTCCATAGTTAAATCCACCCCTCAGTCTCTGGCCCACTTATATGTTGTGTCTCTTCCTTGATGACCTGAGGTCTCATGGGCCCACCGAGCTAAAAATAACTCACCCTTGTTCTGCAAATCTAGGTCTATTTGAGGCACCTCAATTCTGGCAGCTTGGTCTACCTGATGGTTATTTCACTGATCTTCCGTAGCCCAACTCTTGGGCACATGAGCATCTACATGGTGCACCTTTACAACTATAGTCTTTGTTCGGGCAGCAATGTCTTTCCACAGTTCAGCAGCCCAAATAGGTTTACCCCTTCTTTGGTGGTTATTTTGCTCCCACTGCTGTAACCACCCCCATAAGGCATTTGCTACCATCCATGAGTCTGTGTAAAGATAGAGCATTGATCACTTCTCCCACTCAGCAACATCTAAGGCCAGTTGGACAGCCTTTACCTCTGCAAATTGGCTTGATTCGCCTTTCCCTTCAGTGGCCTCTGCAGCTTGTCATGTGGGGCTCTATACAGCAGCTTTCCATCTGTGATGCTTCCCCCACAATACGACATGATCCATCTGTGAACAGGTCATATTTCTTTTTGTTCTCTGGTAGTTCATTGTATGTTGGGGCCTCTTTAGCATGAGATACCTCTTCTGCTGGTGGTGTTCCAAACTTTTTACCTTCAGGCCAGTCCATGATGACCTCTAGGATTCCTGGATGGCTGAGGTTCCCCATCCGCGCTCGCTGTGTAATCAGTGCAATCCACTTACTCCATGTGGAATCAGTAGCATGATGGGTGGAAGGAACCTTTCCCTTTAACATCCAGTTCAGCACTGGCAGTCGAGGTGCCAGAAGAAGCTGCGTTTCAGTGCCGATCACTTCAGAAGCAGCTCGAACCCCCTCATACGTGGCTAAGATCTCCTTCTCAGTTGGAGTGTAGCCCCCTTCCGACCTCCTGTAGGCCCGACTCCAGAATCCCAGGGGTCGGCCTCGGGTCTCTCCTGAGGCTCTTTGCCACAAACTCCAAGTGAGGCCTTTCTCTCCAGCAGCAGTGTAGAGGATGTTCTTCACATCCTGTTCCATCCGTACTGGCCCCAGAGCCACAGCACAGGCTATCTCCTGTTTAATCTGCTCAAAAGCCTGCTCAGGACCCCACACAAAATCATTCTTCTTCTGTGTCACCTGATAAAGGGGGCTTACAATGAGGCTGTAGTTTGGAACATGCGTTCTCCAAAAACCCACTATGCCCAGAAATGATTGTGTCTCTTCCTTATTAGTGGGTGGAGACATGGCAGTGATTTTGTCGACCACATCTGTTGGGATGTGACGACGGCCATCTTGCCACTTTATGCCTAGAAACTGAATCTCCTGGGCAGGTCCTTTCACTTTGCTTCGCTTAATAGCAAAACCAGCACTCAGAAGAATTTGGATCATTCGCTCTCCTTTCTCAAAAACTTCCTTTGCTGTGTTGCCCCACACAATGATGTCATCAATGTACTGTAAGTGCTCAGGAGCACTGTCCTGTTCCAATACAGTTTGGACCAACTCATGGCAAATGGTTGGGCTGTTTCCACCCCTGGGGCAAACGGTCCCAAGTATACTGAATGCCCCTCCAAGTGAAAGCAAACTGTGGCCTAGATTCTTTGGCCAAAGGAATGGAAAAGAAGGCATTAGCAATGTCAGTGGTGGCATATCATTTGGCTGGTTTTGACTCCAGTTCATACTGGAGTTCTAACATGTCTTGCACAGCAGCACTCAGTGGGGGTGTGACTTCATTCAGGCCACGGTAGTCCACCATCAGCCTCCATTCTCCACTGGCTTTATGCACTGGCCATATGGGGCTGTTAAAAGGCGAGTGAGTTTTGCTGATCACTCCCTGGCTCTCTAGTTGACGAAACAACTTATGAATGGGGAGCAAGGAATCCCTGTTGGTGCAGTACTGCCGCCTGTGCACCGTTTTTGTAGCAATCGGTACCTGTTGCTCTTCTACTCGCAGCAGCCCCACAACAGACGGATCTTCTGACAGACCAGGCAAAACAGACAGCTGCTTAATGTTGTCTGTGTCCACAGCAGCTATTCCAAAGGCCCATCGATACCCCTTAGGATCCTTGAAATGCCCCCTTCTGAGATAATCAATACTTAGAATACATGGAGCCCCTGGGCCTGTCACAATAGGATGTTTTTGCCAGTCCTTACCAGTGAGACTGATTTCAGCCTCCAACACAGTCAATTCTCGAGAGCCCCCGGTCACTCCAGAAATATGGATTGATTCTGTTCCTTCATGACTTGAGGGTATCAGAGTGCATTGTGCACCAGTGTCCACCAGGGCCTTATATTTCAGTGGTTCTGATGTGCCAGGCCATCGAATCCACACAGTCCAATATACTCTATTATCCCTTTCCCCCCTTGACTGAGGGCAGGGCCCCTTTATTCATTACCTGTGGTAACTGGAGCAACTGCACTGGTGGTTGATCTGCTTTGTAATTCTTTCACCCGGGCTCGCAGTACAGCAGTAGGTTCCCGGTGCCACTTCCTCATGTCTTCTCCATGGTCACGTAGGTAATACCATAAGGCAATTCGCGGTGTATTATCCCTTACTTGAGCTGGAGAGCGTTTGCCTCTAACAGCTGAGATTTTTGATGGTGCACATGAGAAGGAAGGTTCATCGTCTTTAATTAGGTGGGCTCGCAAAAATTTCATCATCTCCTTCACCTCCTTCACATCCTTCGCTAGACTTGTTTGATTATCCTGATCTTCATCAAGCCTTTCTGATACTGCTACAGGTTTGTCACGGTTAATCAGTTGAGACAACTGCTCCGTCATTTTTGATATGGCAGCCACGGCAGCATGAATTGGAGACAGCAATTGTTCGTAGTTTTGGAGCGTAACAATTAATTCATAAACTAAGGGCGTTCTCTGTAGTTCGTTGTATCTGTCACATGCTGATGTTAGTGTAGCGGCATATTTGTCCGGCGCTGTTGTCACGATTTTCTGCCATATCTCAGGCGTTGTCCTCACTTTTTCAGGGTCGAGGTTTTGATGTGGATGGCTAGGAACAAAGTCAGGGTCATACAACATTTCCACCACGCCTATTTCCCTCAAATACTGGATACCCTTTTCAACTGTATCCCATTTTTTCATCGCAATCTTCAAGCCATTTTTGAAGGGATACTTTTCCTTCACAGCTGTTAACACTCGTTCCCAGAGGGAGGCAGCCTCATCTGAACGTTGATTAATTCCTCTATCAATAGCTGGATCTCTGGCAATGGCGCCTAGTTGGCGAGCTTCAGTACCATCCAGAGACAAGCTATGGGCCCCACTGTCCCAACAGCGAACCAACCAGGAAACAAGAGTTTCATTCGGGCGCTGTGTAAACTCCTTTCTTGAACCTTGGATTTCAGTCATCTTTAGAGGCCGGCGAGTAGTAATAGAAACTTCCTCTTCTTCTCTTTTTCGTTCAAGACGCGAAGACACTTGTTTCCATTTCTTGCCCTCCACAGGAGCAACTGGTATTGTTACTGGTGTCTCCTGTGATCGATTAGATTTGACTTGGGGATTTTCCCCTTTGGCTTGAACCTCAGCTTGGAAACTCTCTCTCTCCAGAATGGTATTATATAGGGCACGGTAAGCACAAGCCAAACCCCAAATAAGTTGTACCTCCCTAGATTTATGTAAGCCGCATCGTCCCTGACTCAAATACTGGCTTAGTTTCTCTGGATCCCACAGGTGTTCAAGAGTAAAATCCCATGACACTGCGGGTCCCCATGCTTCTAAAACCTTTCCTAAACCTCTCCATATCCCCTGCCAGTCATCATTCTCTAGTTCTGGAGCAGACTCCTTTCCCTTATTATGAATGAATTGGAATCCATTCAGGAGAATTGATGACATGCACACCAACATGACTATTAATTCAGGATTCAAAAAACGTTTGATGAACCGAGAAGAAAACCCGGAGACTGGTCTGAACATCATGTCATTCGTAAAATTAGCTACTCCATTTGGGATGTAGTTGTTTGTGAAATTAGCCATTCCTTCTGGGATATAAATGTCAAAATTCAAATCATACCACATTGCATATAGGTAAAACATAGGTGTCTCCATCAGTGCCCTTAGGTAGTTATATATGAATGCAATTCCACAACACACAGGTGTGAGATGGATTATTGGCCAGTAGGTTGTGAGTAACACCATGGCTTTTAATCCTTTAGCCAGCACCCCCAGGATAATGAGTGGGTTCATCGCTGGTGCTTGCTAAAAAAAAGGGTTAATGAATTGAAGCTAACAAGAGGAGGGAAAAAAAAAAAGGAAAGACAAGAAAAAAAAAGGCACTACCCAGACTAAGTAGTGCTCAAAGTTTACAAATATCCCAGAACACTGGCAGTACGCCTAATCTTTCAAGGTCAGGTTTTCCAGCACAGAAACCTGAACTACTGATAATGCTCCCTAACGAAGCTCTCTAAGAGCAGAGAGAAAAAACAGATTTGTTCTAAAAGCTAAAAAACAGCAGCCCCACGTTGGGCACCAAAAATCTGTCACGGAGTTGACCAGATCAATCTATGTCCATGACAGGGGCGACAGGCCTCTGCCCTCCCCCTCCACCCCAGTCCCACAAAAATGGGAAAGAAGGAAGGGAGGAAAAGAACAGCGGCAACAATCTATGGAGGAAAACTTATTTTACTATAATATTGGAATACAAGATAACACAATATATACAATTTAATTGAAATTGAGATTAATAAATCAGACAAGATGAGAGAGAGAGAGAGTTCCCGGGACCGAGTCAAACCTGAAAAGCTTGGAACGGCCAGGAAAGCACCTCCAGCACCCACTGCCAGGCAGCAAGAGAGCGCCCCCCCCACCTGGAAGGGCCAGATCCCGTGACTGCTGTAATGTACAGGGATAGGTACCTGGAATTGGGGCAGTGACACTTTAATGCCCCGTACACTACATGATGTTTTGATGTGGAATACTGAAACCCAGAAACAAAATAAAACAAAAACAAAAACATAGAACCATGACACACAGAAGCACACAAACACCAAAGTTGGAAAAGACCTACAAGATCATCCAATCCAACCATCCACCTATCACCAATAGTTCTCACTAAACCATGTCCCTCAACACAAAATCCTTGAAACATTCCTTGAATGCCTCCAGGGTCAGTGACACCATCACCTTTCTGAACAGCCCATTCCAGTGCCTGACCACTCTTACAGAGAAGCAGTATTTCCTAACATCCAGCCTGAATCTCTGGTGCAGCTTGAAGCAATTCCCTCTAGTTCTATCACCAGTTACACGAAAGAAAAAGCTGACCCCCAGCTAACTGCAACCTCCCTTCAGGTAGCTATAGAGAGCAATGAGGTCTCTCCTGAGCCTCCTCTTCTCCAGACTGAACAATCCCAGCTCCTTCAGCCACTCCTCATCAGGCCTGTGCTCCAGACCCCTCACCTTCTTTGTTGCCCTTCTTTGAACCCACTCCAGAGCTTCAATGTCTTTTCCCAGGTCTTTTTCCTCTACACAGTCTTCCAGCCACTCCACCCCAAGCCTGGGGCTTTTGTGGCCTAAGTGCAGGAGTCACAGAATCACAGAATTACCAAGGTTGGAAAAGACCTTCAAGGTCATCCAATCCAACCGTCCACCTATCACCAATAGTACTCACTAAACGATGTTCCTCAACACAAAATCCAACCGTTCTTTGAACACCTCCAGGGTCGGTGATTCTGGCATTTGGTCTTGTTGAACCTCATCCAATTGGGTTCAGCCCAGCTCTCCATCCTGTCCAGATCCCTCTGGAGGGCCTCGCTACCCCCATGCAGATCGACACTTTCAGCCAACTCCGTTTATCAGAAGCACCTGCCGCTGAATTAATTAATCCCACTTGAAGTCTGAGCTTGCTCAGCAAGATAGCAATACTAAATCCAGAAGGATTAACATTGTACCAAAGTGTTCAGCATCTTGCAGTTAGCAGGGTGCAATATTTATTGGCTTGGCAGACTTTTTATGAGATCAGTAACAAAAAAACTTCTCCGCTTTCTCAAAGCATAAAATTCAACACAGAACTGACCCTTTGCAAAGGTTGCAAGCCTTACTTTTTTTATATCAACTGTTAAGTTGTGCAGGGAGGAAATGCTCTTTGTGGGAAACCAAGGGTTCTGTATCCTTCAGAGTAAATCAATCAGTCTCTAATTTCCTTGGCACAAAATTAGGTACTTAGTGCCCTAAAAATGCCCTATAGAGGGGCTGAACGTCCTATTTTGCCCTCTGTGCTTCTATTTATGCAAATGGCTGCCTCCACTTCCTGAGCGTATTGTTATCAGAAAATCATAATCGTGATTACAGGTAAAAACATCTCCACGATACATTCCAGTTATAAGAAATAAACAAGGATTGAAGGAACATCCTTAGTAGCATTTCCTGATCTCTGAAATTTTTCTGTCTTCAGCTTACAAGCGCATTAAGATCATAACATATCCAACCGCTTTAATTCAGAAAGAACCTAAAGTGAAAGCATGAGAAATTTAACTCATCGTGAGGCCCAATGGGTAGAGACAAGGGTAGGCCCTTTCCTGGGATCACATGTTAAACACAGCTCTGGTCCTTGCACTAGCACTGAAACAAGCAGGTAACAAATCCCCACAAAACCTCGTGCGTTGCAGGATGCTGTGCTGTGACAGCTGTCTGCAAATGGTGCTCCAAACAGCATTTCAGATGCTTTTCTCACTCAAAATTTGTAGTCCCATGACTGTGACACACAGGCCAGACCTTCTGGTAAAGCTTCCGAAGCATGGCCATACCCCTGATAGTTTCAAGGGCACGCAAATGAAGTTGTAGCTCTTTTTCTCACAGCACTTAGGATAGAAGAATTACAATTATTACTTGCACTATTTCTATTATGTCCTTTAGTAAAAATTACAATAACGTGTAAGGAGAACATTTTCACTGTTTAATTGGGTTTACGTTTAACACCAAAACTGTGAAGATAAAATTCGTGCTCACTTAATAGCTAATCAAGAATTTCCTTTCTTTTAAAACTGGCAAAGTATCTCTCGGATGAGATAGTTACAGCTCTTACTGCCAGCTTATTTGATTCTTAAGGAAAAGATACTCAGTTGCTTAGGATAGCAGAAGTAAAAAGCATACTTTGGTATGCCAAATATGTATGTATATATATATATATTCTCCATATGTTAGAGCAGGATTTGATATTTGATGGAAGCTCAATATCCCATTAAGGCAGACTTTCATCAGCCATGTGAAACCTACACCTTTTTTAAAATTTAAACTTGGTAATACTCTCATGCTCTGGCCAAGAACACCTTAACAAGGATAATGTTTTCTCACCTGCACTTAATCCCCTGTTACAGCCCTGCAGCAGTTGGAGTAAGAAAGCAGAGACCCTCTCTCCTGGGATCTCCTGGACAGCAGCCATACCATATAGCAACAAATAAAGAATTACCCTGATGGAGCGGAAAAAAGGCTTGTAGCTGTAGAAAATACTTTCTTCCTTTACCCATTACACACTATGAGGGAACTCTGTAGTAACAGACATGTTTTCCCCTTGTGACCCTTCTGCCTAGAGATTAAGCAGCATGGCTCCAGGCAGACTTTGCAGTGTGCTCACACCAAGGACAGAAAAAACCGAAGCTGGCATTCATGAACCTTGAGGTCCCTTCCACCCCTGGCTATTCTGTGATTCTGTGATTCCTCCGACTGCTATTACTGGTGAGGAGATCAGCTCAGTTTCCTGGGCTGATGGACGTGGTCCTGGCACCAGAGGCATGCATTATGCACAGCGCAAGGTTCAGCCTGGTTTGGCCTTGTGTCTGTGACAAGGGAGTAAAGAGACCCACAGATCCATGCCCTGGGAAGTGCAGGGAGAGAAAGGGAAAAGGTAGAGAGGCTCCAGAAGAGCTCCTTCCCCACTGGTAGCCAGCTCTTCAATATGTCTAGGAGGGGTGGAGCCAGGCAGCACAGCTGAATTGCCTTCACCTGTGCTCCTCTGGCTGACTCATTGCTCGCCTCCAGTGATCAATCAGAGGTTCAGGCCGTGACTCAGCAGTTCCCATACACATGGTATGAACAGGTAATGAATCACACAAGGAGCAATAGTTCATCAAAAACCTCTGACAAACACCTTGAGAACTCCTTAAAAAATTGCAACTGCTTCCCTGGAATCAGACACTGATGCATTTTTTTCACCAAAGCAAGGTCCAAATTCCCACTCGTGTTATGCTTTCTTATTTTATGTTTTAGTCGTATATTACAAAGAAGCTTTGTTACGCATATATAGTAAGGACATTATACATGCTATCTTCAGCCCAAGACAATGACTCTTCAGCTAATGCTACCCAGGCAAGCCGGATGGGAACATTCTTTCTTTAAACAGGCTCGGGAACATTCTTTCTTTAAACAGGCCAAAGTCCATTCAAAGTTCAAAACTTGGCAAAATTCAAGCTTCATACTTATTTACACAATAATATTATTGGAATACGGATCAAAGAAATAAATAAGTCCCATTCTTGCAAAACCTGTTGCTGGTTCCATTGCACTCTTCTGGAAATCTGCAAATACAGAAATGGCATTCAGGAAGATTCCTGTGTTGCTGTTGCATGCAGGAGATGTTCGCTGCAGTGATCGTGGGAGAGAGCTGTCATTAGAAAATTGTCATGTGAATTCACAAAGCATATCAAGAACAAAACAGCACCAAAGCTGAGAAACAAAGGTGTTTTTTCCTAAGACAGATAAGATTTCAAGAGAAGATGCTGCTTTCCACAAAGCATAGAATTTTTTTCTTCTTCTTCTTCTTTTTTTAATTAGTAAGCAGAATTGGGTATATCCACATCCCATAACAGTTCATGGAACGTTTATTCACGTTTCTTACATACCCCTAAAAGGCTTGGCAAAGATGCCCAATGCATAATCAAATATGGAAAAGCTGCAGTTAGGTTTGTCACAGGAAGAAACTTTCTGAAGTCCATGCAACAGTATAGTACATAAGTGCTGTTTCCAGTTATTTAAAGACACCAGTTGTCAAGTGAACTAAGGAGGTAGGAGCTCCTAAACAGGCTGCCAATCTGAAAATGAAGTTCTTTATTGATCGTATCTGAACTACTACCTCTAAAAACCACCACTAACTGACAGATTACATTGTGGGAAAGGTGTTAGGGGACATTCCAGTCTAGAACAGCCATCAGGTCTTTGACTCCCTTTCAGCCAACGCTTCTCTCTCTCTGCCCTGGTTCCCCATTGGCTGAGTACTGCAGGCTCACAATTTTCCTGACAGATACTGGCTAAAGATGAACTGTTGCTAGCTAAGCGCATATTGCTAATTAACTTCTCACATTTGCTCATTCAGCACTAGGCCATTATTCCTGGACACCTGCTGTACTGGATAGAGGTAATTTGGAAGGAAGAATGCAGGGGAGCATCACTTGCATTCCTCCTAATCCAAAAGAGGGACAGTTTGACCTCATGTCAGAGGCCCCTTAAGTTGTTCTTTTGCTGAGGGCCTCTTGGCAAAACAGAATAGTCTATAATACAAAAGTTACAATTTTGGTACTTATTAAGCATTTCATCTTATCTACTAAGTGTGCATAAATGTGGAATAATAAGCCACTTTCTTGCAGAGAGCCTGTGCATTCCCCGTCCCTGGCGGTGCTCAAGGCCAGGTTGGATGGGGCCCTGGGCAGCCTGGTCTGGTATTAAATGTGGTGGTTAGTGGCCCTGCATGTGGCAGGGTGTTTGGAGATTCATGAAGCTTGAGGTCCCTTCCAACCCTGGCCATTCTGTGATTCTGTGATTCCTCCGGCTGCTATTACTGGTGAGGAGAGCAGCTCTGTTTCCTGGACTGATGGATGTGGTCCTGGCCACCTTCTGGACACCAATACCAGGGTGTAGAAACAAGATGCACCACCCTCACCATCCCACACTGTGAGAAAAGACCTGTTTCCAGCCCACCTGCTGAACCGGAAATCCAGGAGTCTGTTGGACTCGATGAGATGCGTTGCAGAGTCGTAAGGGAGTTTGGTGATGTAGTTGCCGAGCCATTCTCAGTGACATTTGAAAAGTCACAGCACTCAGGTGAAGCCCCTGGTGAACGGAAAAAAGGCAGCAGCAAACCTATTGTTAAGAAGGGAAGAAAGAATGATCCTGGGAACTACCAGCATAGCAGTCTCACTTCTGTGCTGGGAAAGAGCACCGAGCAGATCCTCATGCTGGGGCTGGCACTCTTCCATATCTTCATCAGTGACATCAGCAGCAGGGTTGAGTGCACCCTCAGAAAATCTGCTGATGACACCAAGCTGCAGGGAGCAGTGACACAGCAGAGGGACCCAGACAGGCTCCAGCAGCAGGCACAGACAAACCTCATCAGGCTCAACACATCCACGCACAGCATTTGCACCTGGGACAAGAGAACCCCCCCCCGCTAGCAATACATGCTGGGGGATGAAGGGGCTGAGCATAGGCCTGTCCCAAAACACCTGGTGGACGGCAAGCTGCACATGAGCCAGCAAAGTGCCCTCCCAGCCCAGAAAACCAACCACATCCTGGGCTGCTTCAAAAGACGCGTGGTCAGCAGGTGAAGAGAGGTGATCCTGCCCCGCTGCTCTGCACTGGTGAGGCCTCACCTTGAGTGCTGCATCTGTGGTGTCCTCAGTGCAGGAGAGACAAGGAGCTGTGGGAGCACATCCAGAGATCCAAACCAAGGGATGGAGCACCTCTCCTACAAGGAGGGAGAGCTGCAGCTGTTCAGCTGGAGAAGTGAAGGCTGAGAGGTGACCTGGTAACAGCCTTTCAATATCTAAAGGGGAGCTAAAGGAAAGAACAAGGGAAAATTGTGGTTAGATATAAGGAAAATATCTTTTACAGTGAGAGCGGTAAGGCAATGGAACAGGTTGCCCGGAGATACGGCAGATGCTCTGTCCCTTTCAAGGTGAGGTTGCATCAGGCTCTGGGCAGCCTGATCTAGCTGTCAATGTCCCTGTTCGCTGTAGGGGAGCTGGACTATATCACCGCAAATGGTATCAAGCAGTCCAGTTGGAATGATCCACGTGGCTCACAGAGCCTCTCTGTGACAGTCCCAGTATTCAGCAGACCAGGTGCCTCATTTTGTCACACATTTGGGTTTCACAGCTGCAGCGCTATTGAATGTGGTGGGGGTGGGGGTTTGGTCATCACACAGGTTAGGAAACTAATAGCATCCCCTGACAACTGGGATGGAAATATCAGGGATGCTTCTTACTACAACGGTCCAGAAGACAATCCTTTCTGTTTTATTAACACAAAGCCAGATCTGCTATTCAAACAAAGAACTGTAGGAGCCTGGGGGTGGTCAGCCTCTATATGCTCTGAGAACAATGTCCTGGAATCCATTACTATTGACAGATTTTTAAGGGAGATACGGCAGAGAACCAGGCAAAACAGGAACAGAATACCTGTGGTCAGTGTGCTCGAGCAGTGCAGACTGTATTACGCTGAGTGAGGATGAAGCAAACAGCCACTGTGGTCTAGGAGTGTTCTTCAGGTCCTGGTCAATGCACCTCACTCCATCAACAGCCAAGTAGCTTACTGGGCTGGGAGCACAGACCCCATGGAATGAGGTGAACCCCTGCTAACCCCATTCAATCCCAAAGTGAGCTTCCCACAGTCATTACAAACCTGCCTGCATATAAGCAATGCACGTACAAGGAGCTCATGATGTTTCATTACCTGCTCCACAGATTTCACAGTGCTTATACCACTGATTAGAGGAGCCCTGGTAATCCTTAAACCCCATCGAGCTGCAAAATGAGATCAGAAGAGATACAGAACATATATTAATACATAACAATACACAACAGAGCACCCTTAAGCAACTGTGCATGGGTGGAGTTAATATATAGCACTGTAAATCAGTTATTACATAGGCAGGGATGAGGTTGGAGCAGACAAACCGCGTTTGGAGCCCCGGGTTGGAGACACTGAGGAGAGAATCATAAAAGAGGGAACAGAGGCTCAACCAGAAGGTAATGAGTCTAAAAAGATTTGCAGACAGGATCTGGAGAATTCAGAACCTGTTTATAGAAAAGGGCCTTAGCTCATTCAGAGCACACAGAGTGCTTTTCTAACTAAACCCTTCCAAAGGACACCTTCCAAC
>NW_024885293.1:113694-119034 GCF_019232065.1 Centrocercus urophasianus | reverse complement strand
CCTTCCCTTCCCTTCCCTTCCCTTCCCTTCCCTTCCCTTCCCTTTCCCTTCCCTCTCTCTTCCCTTTCCCTTCCCTTCTCTATCTTTATTGCTCACATAGCACAGATTTCCCCTCATGAAAAGAATGAGGGGTTTATTTCTCCCAGTTCCATTTAGAGAACACACCAAACACTGAAACACATCAGTGAACTCCACTGCTGTGCCCTGGACACCTCTCTGTTCCTACCACCAACCTCTGTTAAGAGCAGTTGTATGGCTGGGGCTCTTCTTCTGCCATTTGACTCGGAATTGCTTTGAAGTCAGATTTCCTATTCCACCAGCATGGGCTTCTCTTGGTCTGAATTGAAAAGAAAACAAAAAACACAGAGGAAAAAATCCCGCAAAATGAGTATTTCAAAACTATTTTAACCATTCACATCAGAGTAAACAAAAACACTCCATTTGGATATAATCTGGTTGTTTGGGTCTTACTGCAGTTCTGCACTTCATCACAAAAGGAAATTCCAGCGACTGAAGTGGAGTCCTCTGACCTCACTGTTGTTTGGCCTTTTTATGCGATGCTGAAGTTTGTCAAAAACAGCACTTCCCTGGAGGAAAGTTTCTGCTTTGATGAATGGGCATTTTCCTAGAGAGATACGCTCCATCCGCAAACATTCCCAGCTGGAATAATGGCACTCTGGAGGATGTTGTTATTCAGCCTCAGCTTTCCAGGCAGCAGATGTCTGTCACTCCTCTCCATAATCCGTGTGAACGACCACAGAAAGGCAGGAACACACGCAGTGCATTCTGAGAAGATGAATGGTGTCCCTCCGGGGTCAGTAGTGGACCAGAGCTCTTTAATATCCTCATCAGTGACACTGACAGTGGGATCGAGCACACCCTCAGCAGTTTGTGGATGACACCTAGCTGTGTGGTGTGGTTGACATGCCTGAAGGTTGGGATGTTGTCCAGAGAGACCCAGACAGGCTGAGCAGTGGGCCCAGGAGAACCTTGGGAGGTTCATCAAATCCAAGTGTGAGGTCTGCACCTGTGTCATGGCAATCCCCACTAACAGTATGAGCTGGGGGACATAGGGATGGAGCACAGCCTGGGAGCACTGGTGGATGGCAGCTGGGCATGAGCCAGCAGTGTGCCCTCACAGCCCAGGCAGCCAACCAGAGTTAGGGTGGTATGGTTAGGTTGAGGTTGGACTTGATGATCTCGAAGTACTTTTCCAACCTGAGAAATTCTATGATTCTACGATTCTATACCCTGGGTGCATCCAAAGCAGCACAGCCAGCCAGGCAGGGAAGGGATCTGCCCCTCTGCTGTGTGCTGAGAGCTCACCTGCAGCACTGCGCCCAGATGGGGAGTCCTCAGGACAGGAGAGACGTGGAGCTGTTGGAGAGCGTCCAGAGAAGGGCCACAAAAATGCTCCCAGGGATGGAACACCTCCCTGCGAGGCCAGGCTGAGAGCTGGGCTGTGCAGCTGGAGAAGGGGAGGCTGTGGGGAGACCTACGGGTCTGTGAGTGTCTGAAAGGGCTGTAAGAAAGGGGACAGACTCTTTAGCAGGGCAATAGGACTGGGGAGGAATGTTTCCAAACCAACGGAGAGGAGACTTAGATTGGATGTAAGAACAAAGTTTTGCAATAAGAGTGACGAGGCACTGGAATGGGTTGGAATGGGAGGTGGTGATGCCCCATCCCTGGAAATATCAATGTCAGGCTGGAGGGGCTCTGAGCACTGATGGAGCTGTGGGTTACCCTGCACATTGCTGTGAATTGACCAGATGGCCTTTAATGACCCCTTCCAGCTCAAACCATTCTATGATTCTATGATTCTAATTGCTTCGTGGAAGCGGAGGGTACAGGGACAAGGTTCAACCAGGCTCAAACAAGGGGAAAGACCTCTGTGACAGAGTGGGGTGAGCATCAACCCCTCACCAGGTGCACTGCTCTATCTTGTAAATCATAGTCCAACAAGCACTGAGTAACCACCTGCTGAATCTGAGCCAAGGCGGGGGGTTCGGAGCTCTCCCAAAGCAACTGAATGAAGCCTTCTGCTTCCACTGACAAACTCGACGTGCCTTCTTTTGGCAATAAACAACAGCTCCACATTTGTTCACTGACGTCCGGTACCATTCCTGGTTTCTCCCTCTGCCTCATGTTTCCTGTTTCACGCGCTCAGCTCTGATGTGCGGCTCTCTTTCTGCATGCGATTGGAACCAAACAGCCAATTTCCATTGGCACCGTCGTGTTTTGCTCTTTCCAGAGATGCCTCATCAGAGGATCTCAGAACATTTTGCAACCGTTCATTAATAAAGCAGCCACCTGTCTTGGGAGAAAGGCACAATCATCCCTCAGCTGCATGTGAGTCAAATCAAGGGCGCAGATATCAGCTACTTTGCCAGAGGTCACAAGAAGACTTTGTCCTTGAATGACCCTGTGCTTTGTAGCTGGGACCTTCAAAGAAGCTTTGGGACAGCAGTGCATGCATAGTGCTGGTCAAACACACAACGACCCATGACCTTTTGGTCATATTCAGACGTTTCTTGCTACTCTTCCCCTGTCTCGCACTAATGGGCAAATCAGTGCTTTAATGAGGCTGTCTCTGGGTTCATCAGATGTGCCACAGCCACCTGAACACTTTCTCTTAGCCTCAGCAGAAGCAGGGATGGGTGTCAGTGGGGATGGGGGGGGGGTGCGGGTATGAGCCCTGGGTGAATCCCCAGGCTGTGGTCTGGCTTTGAGCTCAGCAGGCTTGCCAGCACATTTGGGAAGCACACATTTATCTGCGCTGAGAGTCTGTCTCTTCCTTCCTCCACTCAGACGTCTGCCTTGAGCAGAGCACCAAATAATGGCCATAAATATCAGGGGATAATGAGAGAGTTTCCTTTCTCTTCCAGGTTTGAGAGATGACGATGCTTTAGAGCTGCTCTCCACCCTAGAGGGCTCCTGCACTGGACAGCGGTGTTACCCCAGACAGCACTGGGTTGGCAGCCCCTTCCCTTCAGTAATTCATCTCAAATATTCCTCGTGCTGCCTTAGATTGATGATGTTTTCCCCTTCCCTTTCTCTTTATATTGTCACTTAACTGCTCCGACTTATAAAGCTGTTAATCTTTCACACACATGCTTACGTTAAGCAGCTTAAGAGCACTGCAAACACTTTATCCTCATAAAGATTGAACTGCCCTGATATGAAACTTGTAGCTCTGGAATAGAACAAAATTTACGTACGCAAATAAAAGCTGAAGGTCAGGGACAGGCAGGGAGACTGTAAATATTTCTGGGCCCATATTTCAGGGGATCTGAAAAGAGAAGACAGGGCTTGGTCGGCTCCAATCTGCTTCCCTGCCCTGAGTCAGCGAGAGCAGAGGAGAGGGAAATGGTGCAGCACGAGGAGAGGGGCTGGGGAGTGACCTGAAGCTGCTGAGTCACCCCAACTCATGGGAAATCAGGGTTAGAGAGGCCCAGGAAACCCCCTGATATTTTTCCTCCCTGTATAAGCAAACTACGTGCAGTCCTTCCCAACGACAGCTCCAAGGAGAAAACTCCAGAGCGAGCGAGAGCAAGCAGTTGGCTTTCCAAGTGCAAACACCATGGTGAGAAAGGGAAGAGCAACCTTGCCCTATGTCCTCTGCCCAGAGTGCAGTTCTTCTCCCCACTGGGAGGAATGAGGGAGCCCTGGCTGTGGTTGGAGGTGGGCATTGCTGGGGGGGATGCTTAGGGCACAGCCAGGGCCGTATCCTCTCTCAAGGACATCTCCAGAAGTGCCAGTGCAAGTGGCATTGGGCAGCACTTGTGGAAGCCACGCTGTTCTCTGGGCCATCAGTTTGTGCCCACACAAACAGGCTGCCAGCAGAGGCTTTGCAGAGCTTTGCTCTCCAGCTGCCTGGATCCATCAGGCTTTGTGAGCGCCAGTGCAGGCTCAGTAAAACCAATTTAAGGATTTGGGGGTAAGGATGTATCATTTCCCAGCGTGCAAGGGTAACTCCATCTTGGGCTTAATTATGGGCCGTTTACAGATCAAACTCGGAGCGGTGTCACTGCAAGGATTTGAGGCCACTGTGAGCCCATCGTGCCCACAGTACAGTCAGATTTGTTCCTGAAGTCGGTAATAAAGAACCCACTTATTTACTGGGAGACTCAGAGGTGGAATGTGGGGTCTTCTGCAGAAGAGCTGTGCTTCCTGAGCTCAAGGTGGTGACTGGGCAGGCAGCTGCTCATGGCTCAAATGAATTCAGGACTGATGTCCTTCTTCTCTGCTTTGAAAGGAAACTAATCCCGGCTTTGAAGGGAAGAGAGGAAGACCTGAAATGCCCCTGGGGGTTTGTGCCCTCTGCTCCCAGTGTCACTGCTCAGGAGAGGCAGCACAAACCCCAGCAGCCGATGCTAAGCTGGGATTAGCGCTTGCTCTGACCTCGGTGCAGATCTCAGCCCATTGCAGTGGCTGGGCACAGCTCAGAGGACGTCCCTGTGTTAGCGCTGCGTTCAGCTGCTCCGCTGCACCCTGTGGACAAACCCCAATTTATTTCCCACTGGATCCTTCCCAACTCCTCCAGCAGACATTTTTCTCCCCCCGTGAAGCCTCCTTGCCTTGGGATTTGCAGTGAAACAGTTAACCTTTCCCAAGGCTTGCAGCGGGGGTGCAATTTATAATTGTGTTTTCCAAGAGAGCTATAAACTTGTCTCCTATCAGTTTGCTTGGCTGAGGCGGAGAGTCATCAAGAGTTGCATCAGGGATGAGGTATAATTCAACCAATTATAACTGGCAGGTTATGCTGCACTTGTAAAGTACGGATTTTAAAGCCTGCAATTGCTGATAAACAGTATTGCAGGCAGAGCAGAGCAAAATCTATTTGCAGCAAAAAGGGGAGTTGTATCATTTAACCCTTTCCTCCCGTGGGGCTCACTGCCTCATTGCCAGTGATGATTGTCCAAATGTGTTTGGGGTCCAGTTGTTTGTGTAAGGCTTAGGGCTGGTGGAGGGACTGCAGCGGGCAGCGATGCTGGGGATGGAAAGGGATTTTGGGGTGCAAGGAGAGCAACGGGATGGGGAAGCCCATCTGGAAAGCAATCTCTGCAGGACGGGGCTGTTAGCCCAGCGTGTTCAGCGTGGATGCAAGCAGGTCATGCAGCACAGAGGAGCCCTGGGGAATTGCGTGCCCTCAGCCTCCATCTGTAAATGCTTTGCCTTTTTATACTCCATTTAGATCTGAAAGGGTAATTGTTTCCCTTTAGCAGAATTAATCGTAATCTGGCTATTAGATAATTGTCCTTTAGTCTGAGTGCAGCTGCTTTCGAATTACAGCGTTACATCAGCGGGGGCGGCTCTGAGGCAGCGTCAGGGTCCTGCGGG
>NW_024885293.1:78163-113594 GCF_019232065.1 Centrocercus urophasianus | reverse complement strand
GGGGGGGGTGGATGGTGGAGTCAGACTGCAAGAAATGCGGGGCTGGGAGCGGGGAGCGGAGAGATTCCCTGGGCACGGAGATCGCTTCTATTGCTCGGATGGCTCCTCCGCTGCTCCCACCCCTCTCAGAGCCCAGACCATCGCGGGCAATGGGAGGGAGGTGGGGAGGAAGCTCGGCTGGGTAGCAAGCATCAGAGGTGCTGAGGGCCGCTGTGAAGGGCGGGGAGATGCTGTGGGCAGCGCAGCAGACGCGGTCCCTCCGTGTGCTCCGGCCGAGAGCTTCTCCTCCCCGAGCTCCGCAGCTCCGAACCCGGAGCCGGGGGGACGTTCTGGGATCGGGGCCGCTAGAGGGCAATGCGGGGATTCCCACACAGCGACGCCCGCCCTGCGGTTCCTGAGGCTCTGAGGTCCCACCGAGGATCGTGCTGAGGGCGGAGGGATGCGTTCCTTCTGTAACCTTCAGGCTGCGGTGGTTCAGGATCATTTCGCAGGTTTTGCAAAGAACGGAGCGTTTCAGGCATTTATGTGGCTGTAGGCAACCCGCTTTTCATCCCGCAAACCCACACATGGCACTGCCCCCGTCGGTAGAGGCGTGTGAGAAATGCAAAGGGACCCTGGGAGAAGGAGATGAGGGTGATGGGCTGTGCTTGTTGCACTTTCACTGTCCCAGTCTGCCGGGCTGTGAGCAAGGAGGGCCACCACGCTCTTCCAGCAGCAGCTGGGATGCTCCCAACACTCTGAGAGTTGTTCCCTTCATTTAGAATCATAGAATCATGGAATGGCCTGGGTTGAAAAGGACCACAGTGATCATCCAGTTTCAACCCCCTTGCCATGTGCAGGGTCACCAACCACCAGACATTCAGATGGTTAGAATGGCCTTAAGAAGATAGAACAACTTCATAAGGCTCCCAGCAATGGAAACTCCACACCTTGTCCACACAACCCACACCAGTATTCCATGATCCATTTGGCTACATGGGCTTCCAGGAACCACCATGAATCAGTCCCGTGCAGCTAAAGTCCGTTTCTTCTTGCTTTATCCACCCCAGACATGGAGAACAGATCCCCCTCTTTTCCATAGCAGTCCCTTATTACCTCTCAGACCTACAATTCTCCCCATGCTTTTTTGGAGGACGTATTTCCAGACCTCCATCCATTCCTGCCCAAGTGGTGGTGAAACCAAGCAGTACCAAAGCAGTGGCTGTGTACCACCAGTGTCCTCAGCTGTGATGGGAAATGGGATGTGATATTGTGAGCTTGGTGGCTGAATAAATCAAAACAGCACGGAATGGTGCAATGAGTCCTTTCCAGTTAATAATCCCAAGTATCCAAGATTAGGCATTTCCCGTCAAACCTTCACATTTTCAGTTGTTTTATGAAATGACAATATAACAATAACAACATGACAATGGCTTTATAATAGGACAATAGTGTACACATCTTACTCGTGAGCCAGAGCTATTTATTTACTTATTTTTTTTCTCAGTGAATTGATCCATCAAAGAAAAAAAAAATAGAAAAGAAATGATAAAAGCAGGGTTGTATTCCTGAAGACTTTCCTAAATCAGAAGCAAATGTTTGGGTTCAGCACGAGCATCACTGGAGGATGTTCTAAAATACCCAAGAACATCAGTGGTGCCTCCTGGTCTAAGAAAGCTGTGAAGCAGTGTGATAGCTGTGGGATCTGACAATCTGTGTCTGTTTTATCAGTGAAGTTTAGGAATCCTGACCAGAGTCCTTGCCTTGGGAATGAGCCCAGCACCTGAGTGCTGTACTACAGCCTGGTAAAGGTGAGCAGACTCATGGTTCCTCCACCTCATCTGAGGCTGAGAGCAGCTTTGCACCACATGGGTCCGAAAGCAAGAGCAAGTCCCACAGCCCCATAGTCCTACAGTCCCATAGACCTGCAGCCCTACAGCCCCACAGTCCCATAGTCCCCCGGCCCCATGGTTTTGCAGTCCTATAGCCCCACAGACCCCCAGCCCCATAATCCCACAGTCCTGCAGGCCTGCAATCCCACAGCCTCACAATCTCATAGCCCTACAGACCCACAGCCCCACAGCTCCATAGTCCTACAGACCCATAGTCCCACAGCACTACAGCCACCCAGCCTCACAACCCCATAGTTCAATATTCCTCATAGTCCTTCAGCCCCACAGGCCCCCAGCCCCATAATCCTGCAGCCCCGCAGCCCCACATGCTGCTTTTGGGACAGTGACCGTTGTCGGGTGGATCTCGGTTGGAGTGAAGCAAGCTGCATAACTCCTCTTGCACGCACAGCCTCTATTTGTTTTTGTGTTTATGACTGGCAATAGCATTTTGTCTCTTTCCTTTTTCAGATACGAAGGTAATTCTGAGTCTCCCAAAATACCTTTATAGTGGCCAATGACTGTAATTCCTGAGACTCTGAGTTCTTTCTAAATGATCCAAATATGTGAGGAAGGAGACAGATCATATAGCAACCGAATGACTTGAGACTGACTCATGGCTGCAGGTGGAATCCTACCTCGAGAAAAAACATTCTTGGCCTTGGTGGAAAAGACTGTGTGCTTTTGGTGAGCTGGGGTGAACAGAAAAGGCAGGGAAGCCCAAGAGAAGTCTCCTTCAGGAGTGGTGCTGGTGTGTCTCTATTCCTCCTTCCTGGCCAAAAAGATCACTGTCAGGAGCAATCCAGGAGGGAGGTGAGGCTGAGAGCATCAACCTCTGCCCCTGCCCTGTCCTCTCTCTCAGGTCTGATGGCACATCAGGAGGTGGAGGTCTGGGGTTCTTCACACCACAGATCCTCCTCATGAACAGAATTGTGAACCACAGGTGTCCTTCTAAAGCACAAGCATCACCTCTATTTACATAGTGAGACGGTCAGCCCCGGTTTCCTTGAAGCATGATATCATCCTCACAGCCTCTATGAGGTTGTCCTAGTAGGGGTTTCCAGGGCACACAGCTGGTTATTGGAGCCATGTTGGTTATCTTGCAGCTGGTATCCCTGGCACCACACAGAGGAGTCAAAGGACACCCACGGACCTGGTCCCAGCTCTGGTGCTGGGAAGTACTTCTCTGATGGCTGCTTTGAGCTGAAAAGGAAATAACACATTGCCAGGGCTCAGCAGAAGGGATGCATATTGCCTGCAGCAGGGCTGCTCCCACGTTCCCAGGTGCCAGCAGTTACTTACAGCACAACCTGTATGGCACAAGTCCGGTGGCTGCAATTTTCCTTGGCCTCTGTCAAGCAATTGCATGAAGTGCTGCTCACACAATCGGCTCCAGTCAGGTCCTGACCTGGCCTTGACCTCCACCATCTGGACCAGCCACCAGCAGCTCATTACACACAGATCAGATGCTGCCCCAGCTGACACCAACCCGACCGCGTGCTGAGCCGGGCGCTTTCAAGAGCTCTGCTGGTGTGACAGCAATGCTTGGGCAGCACTGATCCCTCTTTAACACTGACACTCGGATGTGTCAAAGAGGCATCTGTGACATCTCAGGAGCTGCACTGGTGTGTATGGGAGATGAGGTGCTGGGCTGGCAGGGCACCTCCTGGTTGGCGATGTGGGGCCATACGCTGTACTTTGTGTGATGGGGGGGAGTTGATTTTTCAGTTATTCTCTGTTTCCAGGGAAGAATGTGTCCTGAAAGGGACTCCTCACTTTTCACTATTGTCAGTGAAAAGTCATGAACGACACAACTGACAACGAGTGATGTGCAGAGGGCAGAGCCTCAGTGCCAGTCTGCAGTGAAGATCGGAGCAGAAAGGTGTCAGTCTGGCACCCTGCGAAGTACTGAAGAGCCAGAGCTTCCTCTGCCCAGGCTGACATGAAGGCAGTCCTCTCAACCTGATCTATTCTCAGATAACACCGATGTCACTGTGGCTCCTCCTCCCATGACACAAAGAAGACAACCCAACTGCAAATCCTCAGTGTCAGATCATGTTGGCCTCGTGCTGCCAGCATCTACACCATGGTGCAGGATGCGTTTGTCCTCCCAAGGACAAGCTGGATCTGCATACCTGGAGCTAGGTGCCACCTAGAGAAGGGTCAGGCCTGCTGGGCTCACTGAAAGTGTCACTGTCTGCTAACATGACAGCCACTTGTCAAGGCAGAAAGGAGTTCTTGCAGTGGCCACGCTGACCTCTCAACACACAGAGTGGGTTTCATCTGCTCATAGAGGAAAGCGCACGGATGTTCTGGAGGCACCAAATCTTGGGAAAGCGATCTGAAGGCCAAGAGGCTGCAGCTCTGAAAGCAGAGCAAGGAAGATCAGCGTGTGTGGATCTGAGGCACGAATGAGAAGCCAACACAGAGCACGTGGCAGTGGGTCTGCAGGGTCGGGCACTGCGAAGAGCAGATAACGCAGCAGCAGCAATTGATATGACAGCCATCAGAGGAGGCGATCCATCTGCCAGAGGGCTTGGCTCAGGCACACCATCCCATTAACACCCGCTAGACTGGAACGAGATCAAAGGGAACGTTCCTGCTGCAGAAGGTAGCCAGCATCAGCGGAGAGACTCGACGCTTGGTAATGGGCTGAGCAAGAGTGCTTGCCAACGTACAGCACGCAGAGCACAACGCACGGCCTGCCAGAGGGTTTGTGCAGGGTCAAGCAGGCTCTCTGTGTGTCTGATTTTTTTCCACTGTGTGGCATGGGAGTCTTACAGTCACCACTGCTCCTGTCCTGTCCGTCCCTGTGTCTGTCTTGGCAGCTGCTATCGGTAGCTGAGTTGTGCGCAGCTGAGCTGTTGTTTTCTTTAGGGGTTTGCTTTGTTATTTCTTCTTATTTTGCTCATTCTTTTACAATAAAAGCTCATCTGGCTATTGGACACAGTTGCTTCTCATGCTGGGGAAATAAACAGCACCCAGTGTGCACACCTTAACCATGCCCATTTGAGTAGCAACTGTATAGAAAGAGGTACAGCTACAACATGGAGGTTTCTCCTTGGGCTGGGCTCAACATGATTTGTCATTTTGCAAGGTCATAAGCAGCAACTTGACATCAAAACCCTCCACAAGCACCAAGCCTCTTCCTTCCATGCATCCTTTTTGCACAGAGGGTGGTGAAGTGCTGGAATAGCAAGGAGGCTGTGGATGCCCCATCCCTGCAGGCATTCAAGGCCAGGCTGGATGTGGCTCTGGGCAGCCTGGGCTGCTGGTTGGTGACCTGCACACAGCAGGGGGTTGGAACTGGATAAGCATTGTGCTCATTTTCAACCCAGGCCATTCTGTGATTCTATGGTGATTCTGTAATCCAAGGAGCCATCACCAAGTGCCAACTGCAGTGCTGCCCAGGGCCTGCCCTGTCTTCTTCAGCAAGCTTTTCCACAGCTGCGTGGTGATGGGTAGATGTGGAGGTCAACAAAGTTGATGGGAGTCTGTGGCTGACTTCTGTGGGGCCGCCAGTTCACGATGGGTGTTGCTGCATGGCGCGTGCTTTATTGCCTTGCTGTAAGGTCAGCTCAATATCTCTCATGCGCTGGCTGGGCCACTGCCAAAAAGTAATGTAGCAAGACAAGGACAATGCTGAGATGAAGAGAAGTGGATGAGCTCAGTGCTCTCAGTGTTAATTACCAGGCGTGATCGGCCTTGATAAAAACTCACCAGGCCTAGAGCCACATTTTCTCACTTGCCTTTTATCATGATGGTGATGGATAAATGAATGGCATCTACAAGAGCCCAGCTCCTCTGGGGGATGTATGTGCATAAGGCAACTCCTGTACTAAAATTCTCCTGCAGCATGCACAGGAGTATGCTGTGTGTGGCCCCTTTGCTTTGGTTCGATGTCTGTGCAAAGTGAGCTCTGCAGGCTCCACGTGGAGCATTTCTGCAGCTGTGGTCCACCCTGTTCTCATCTGATCACTTTTTAGCTCTGAAAATGGGCACATCCTTCTCCAGTGCGGTCCTGCGAACCTCAGTGCACTCTGGTAGGGCAGCTGACAGCCCCAGCAGCTCCTTAGGTCACAGGGAGGTGTATTGTGCCAGTAACATACCTTCAGCTCAGCACCCCACATGGCACAGCACAGTAACTTTTCCCACTTACAAAAGCTGGACATGCTCAGTCGATGCTTTGGCTCGAGAAAATGGGTTGAAATAGACAGATCATAAATAGGAAAATAGGGTCCTTCTGGGGGCAACCCCCAAGCAGAAGAAAGCATTTGGGGGCCCAGTACAGAAATGAAGCTGAGTCAGCATTTGGCAGCATTTTGCAAAATCTTTCAGATGAAGAAGGAGGAAAAGATTCCTTTGAGGGATGATCCCAGACCTCAGGATTTTCTCTGGAAGAAGAGCCTGCTGCGCCCTGCTAGTGGGCAAAGACCTTCAGCATCGCCTCCAAGCGTGAGCCCCTGCCAAGTGATGATAGATCCGCTTGGAAATCACAGCTGTGGTGTTCCCAGCAGAGGACCAGCATCATGCTGGGCTGCTCCTACCCGTGCTCAAGCCCAGAGCCGCTTCAGGGCATCTCTGCTCCCCTGAATGTGTATGGGGGCATGGAGATGGAGCGGAGGAATGGAGAGGTGTCAGCCAGCAGCAGCTCTGGAACTGGAACCACTAGAGGGAAGCACGAAGCCGCTCACACTAATGGCTCCGAGGATGGGGATGGAGAGCCCGAGAGCTGGCAACAAAGAGAAGGGGCTGTGGGGACGGGCAGTGTTAACTCCTGGGGTCTGAGCAGCGCTGGACCGGTCCAGCCGGGCAGGCAGAGTGCCATGAGCCAATTCGGAACAGGCCAATTCTCCTTCTTGGTCCCCCAGAAGGAGATGATGGGTTCACATCGTGCCCAGCACGGCCACTGCTGTTACACATCGAGTGCCTGGAGAGATTTTGGGTGCGTGGCAAAGACCTCAAGGATGCAGGGTCCTGCAGTGTGGAGGTGTTGAAACAGGGATGTTATTCCCTTCATCTCATTTTTGATCCAGAGTAGTTCTGCTGCCTGCTCAGGCCATCCTCTGTGCCCCTGGTTGGGATGAGCAGATCCACCCAGCACTCCTGGCTGTGCACCCAGCAGCACGCAGAAAGTCTTTTCTCTGGGCTGGTTCAACAGCTTCAGGAAGAAAGATTCCCTTCCGAAGTCTCAGAAGGTGCTGTGCAATTAATCTTTAGCACTTCATTTACCTCTGGGTATATTGCTTCACTAATGGCTGAAGTCCACACCGTTGCCTCCTCCTCATCCCTCAGGTTCAGCTTATGGTTGGAGAATAGAGCGATTGAAAGATGGGACACTGAGATACGGAATGCATAGAGCCCTGAGCTCCCCTCTCACCTGCCCTCACCTCATTCTGGGTGCATTCAGAAAGGAGAGCTGGAGCTAAGTACTGGGTGCTCAGCTCTGCTGGGTGCCCAGGGACTTCACGTAATTATGGAATTGTGTGAATTATGGATATTCACATAATTATGATGCATTCAGCTCCAGGAGGGATGCTCTGCATTTTATTTCCACCATACAGAGGGCTGTCCATGCTGTGGAGATGACAAAACCTACTATCAGCCATCCAGAAATGAGCCTTTCACAAAGTGGTGATGATGATAAAGGACTAAACCTCCATACCTCCAGCTTGACCCAGCTCCAAACCTTTTCTATAAGTGCATGCTCCTGACTACTCCTGGTTCTATCTGTGGCCATCCCATGAACTGGATGATCCTCTGAAGGATCTCCCATCTCCCTGGAATTCCAGAATAATGTCTTGGGAATGGCACTGGCAGGAGACAGCCAGGAACTGACATCACTGAGCATTTGTCTGGAGAGGTCTACAAAGTAGCACTCTGTCCTTTGAACAAGTGAAGGGGTCCAGGCTGGAGCAGGGAGCGACATGGAACTCATTCAGGAACAAATCACTCCGTTGGAGCGAAATCTCCTTGGAGCTGTGAGGAGCCCAGACGTGATGTCTTTGCTAGGAATACTCTTCACAAGGTGCCTGGAGAAAGCAGCTGCATTTGCAAAAGCATGGGGCAAAGGGTGCGAGGCTCCTCCTCCCTGCTCTGCCAGAGCTCAAAGGAAAGGAGGTGACTACTGCTGTATGGCAAAGCCACTGCAGTGCTCCTTTCTTTGGGCACAGAGATCTGACTACGCCTGGCTGCAGCTCTCCCATGTGTTAAGCCTTCCTTTGCTTCCAGTCTCAGATGTCTCATTTTTTTTTCTGGAAAGTCCTTGCTTGCAGAATATGTCTGATCCTGTTTGGACCATAGCCCACGCACTGTTCTTCTCTCTCCACTTTGCTGGCTGAGAAAATGGGGGTCTGAGCCCATGCGTCTGCATCTGTTCATGGGAATGCCTGGAGGCATCACGTGTTAATACATTCACTGCGGACCACAGACGAGCATTTCTTAATCTTACTAAATCACAGAAAAATGACAGCACGCTCTGGCTGCAAATGAACAGAGGCACCTTTATGCACCGACTGAGCCGGGTGAGAGTGAAAAAGCCTGCAGCCAGGGGCTGGAAATGACCCTCCTGCCGTCTTCCCAGCAAGAGGCAGAGGTGGTGGAAATGCGTCTTTTACCTGCCCAAGGCCCCTGTGAGTCTGTAAACCCAGAGCCAGAGCTCAGCTCTGCTCGAGAGGTGCTTTACTGCCCTTTGTCCAGGGCTGTGCTGTTCTTGTGGACTCGTGGGTAGAGGCCACAGCAGCATCGATCAGCGCTGCTCATCCAAGTAACCACAACAGGATTCTGGATAAGCTGCAGATAAACACTGTTGCTCCGCTTCCTGCCCTCAGCTGAGGTTTTCCACTCAGCAGTAGGTGCTGTGTTTGTCATCCAGCAGAACTGCTGCTCTGGCTCTGCTCATAGGGTCTCTTCCATTTGGGATAGGCAGGACAGCAAGTGCAGAAGAACCCCTTGTGCAAAATACTTGGGCAAAACAGGAACTTTTTAGTGTGCAACCTATTTACTTACCCCTATTTCAGCAAAGCACCTTACACCATGCAGTGACTCAGCCCCATCCCCACGAAGAACCACAGCATGACATACAGTGACCCTCTCATCCTCCACTGGATGGACGTGATGTACAGCAGGGAGCTGCAAAGAATCTAAAAGAGCAGAAATACAACATAATGAAGCTTTTCAACCCCCAAAAGCCAAAGGTGATTGTTGCTTCTAATTGGATGTGCCTTGATCTCAGGGTGATGGAGGCAAGAGAAAAGCTTTGGGGTGAGGACAGGAGGGCAGGAACGGTCAGTGCATCACACAGGCTGCTCTGGGGAGAACAAGTAACCCAGAACCCACTGCACTTTCCTGAAGAAAGAGAGTTTGATTGGAAAATCTCTGCAGATCCACCACCATTTTGTCCCACCTTAACCTGACCCACTGCTCCTGAGCAAGCCAGGGCCCACAACTGGCAGCTGTCACCATGAGCTTCCATTGGCCTTTCTGGAGATCACAGGATGCTGATGAGGCTGCACCTGCATGCTGGTCAGCGGGGGGAAAACAGCACGGGAGGAGCCCAGGTCCCATAGCTTCCCCCAGAACATCCAGCTGCCCCTTCTGTGCTCACCAGGTCTTCCAGAGACTCCATCCGAATTGCAGCAGGTTTCCAGCATTCCTGCCTTTGATACAGCCCAGTTGAGGGGTCTATCAGCTTCAGACAGGAATATGTGGCCATTTACAAACTAAATCCTTTATGAAGTTGGACACAGCACTGGGTAGGTTTCGTACAATCATAGAACTGCGATTGCCTGGATGGAAGGACTACCTCCCTGTCCAAGCCTCTGCAAGGAGCAGGAAGGTCTCAGACCCAGGTATAGATGGGGTTATTCCTCACTGTAGGAGAGCTGCTGTGGGTGATGCCTCCTCAGCACAATCTGCTTTTGTGACAATCAGTGCCTGGGCTGACCCTGCCCAGGTGGGCTCTGATTGATGCTCTGCTGCTCTCCTCTGAGCACAGGAAAGCACAGGCAGCAGGGAGCAGGGTAGGGCCGGCTGATGCAGGGCACTGCAGCGTGAGCCCTTTCAAGTGGCCTTATCAATTATTCACACTGCTCCAAGGCACGGCAGGTCCGCCTGCAGCTCCCTCCCCGCCTCCCCTCTCTCTCTGACATAACACGATTAGCTGGCTCCTTCACAGCTGGTCTTGGAAGATGTGTCAGGAGACATCTGAGATATGCAGAGTGCCCATGGGCTGGGAAAGAGCCCCAGTCCAGGCTGTTGGCTGCTGTGTGGGCTAAGGGGTCTTTGCAGTTCCCCGTGGCAGGGCAGAAAGGATGGGCAAAAGACAAAGCTGCTCTGCTTTGAGGTGATGAGTGATTGCAGGCTGAGGGCACGGTGCCCCACAGGTGCCTCCTGCAGCACAGCAGCTCTCAATCATCCTTGATCACATCCTGGCACAGCAGGACCCATGCCTGCAGGCATGCACTCAATGCACCCACCCCCTCCTGCCCCATCCATGCCCCTTGTTTGGCCCCAACATTTCTCTCCTCTTCAGGAACAGGGAGATTCCCTCCTGTTCCACCTGAAGAAGTGTCATCTGAAGGCAGCGTAGGCACTGAGGGCGGAGTGTATTTTCCATTTCCCTCTTTGCATGGATCACATGTAGCCCTCTGTGCTGCATATGTATGCGCTGCTGAGGGTGGCACCACGTTTGCACAGCTGTGTTTTGTGGCTGGCAGCAGACAGGGAGGATCCCCATTAGCTCAGACATGGAGTTCTGCATCATCAGTGGAGGAGCCCAAAAGATCTCCACGGCTCAGGCTGAGCATAGCTGAGGAGCACAGGGACAGCAGCTGGGCTGGAGGAGCAGAATGTAGTCACACACAGCCAGACCCACCCAGCGCTCTGCCAGCTTCCTCAGTCTAGCAGCAGGAGAGCCCTGCAGCCAGGAGATGCCTCTGTGTGCTGACACCCTCACTGTGTTGTAATCCTGCCCTGCTGCAAGAGCCGGTGGCATCTCAGGATGGGGTCCTGCTGGCAGAGCTCCTCCCTGTGTCCCCTGGGGGCAATGGGATGGGAGAGGAGCCATCACCCGCCGCCCTGGGGGGCTCCTCCTGCTGAATGGATGGAGGATGTGAGGGGCATTTAGCACAGATGAGAGGGGGTGGGTGATGTGTCTCCCCATCTGGATGAGGATGGGGATGGGGGGGAAGGGGCTGCCGCGGTGCTGGGAGAGCTGCGACCTGAGCTGGCTGCTCATTTGTAACGGCCTCCGTGTTCACGCTGTGGTCTCCGTCTACGAGCACTCAGCTGCCTTGTCATCAGCCAATTCGATCCATCAGCTTCTTGACAGGCTCGGAGAATAAAAATAACCACCCATTTCTAAGTGCCTATTATGGCACTTTGAAAAATGCCTCCGCAGGCGAGCCTGAATTATTCCCAAAGTACTCATTTTTTAAAAACGTTATTTTAATGTAATAAATTATTTGTACTGAAGAGTAAAAGATTATCTGTGTACCCTGATAGCTCTCTGCACAGCGAGGGGTGTGGGGCCGTGCCTGCCGTGGGGAGGGAGCATAGGGAGCTGTGGGGTGCTGGGAGCAGAGCAGCTGTGGGGGGTACTGATGCTCAGTGCTATGGGAAAACACAAATGGGAGACCCAAAGGGCTGCTTTAGAAAGCAGCCAGAAGCCATGGCATGGCATGGTGAAACATCACCTGAGTGTGGAGATGGGCTGGTGAGTGTTGGGCTGAAGGTTGTGTTGGGTGACCTGAGTGGTCTTTCCAGCCTTAATGGTGGCACCAACCCATGGAGCAGCCCTCAGCGCTCCCAGCAGAAAGGTCCTGCTGCCACGCTGGGGCCATGGAGGTGCCCAGATGTGGAGATGCTCAGATGCCCACACACACCTCCACCCCTGCGCCTGCACCACCATTGGGATCCACAGTCATCTCCTCAGAGCAGAAGTGCCCTGGAAGGACCTGATGGGATTGATGGTTTTTTTCATCAGGATATTTTCAGCATCCCCAGGGCTATATCTCCTGTAGTAGTCTACGATATTTTTAATACTAACTTTTTAAATTCTGTTTTAATTTAAGCTAAACCCCGAAATACTCATTCCTCACAGCCTTGGAGGGAGAAAAAAAAAAAATTAAAAATAAATAAATAAATAAATAAATAAAACCTTATTTTGGCAGAATGTTTTGGATGCATCCAATGACATTTTTATTTATTTTTTTTTCCCCTCGAAGAGTTACTTGTAAAATATGGATTGAGAGAGTGGAGTAACGCTCTGGTTCATGTTGCAAACCACGCTTTGGGAATCCGGAGCCCAGCATTGCCCACTGGGCTGCTCCAGAGGTGGGACTCCATCGCTGCTGGAGTTGCCTGGGGACAAAGTGACCACGTTGTGACAGCAGAGCCCACCCACAAGAGGGACCAATGCATTTTGTGCACCACCACCTGCAACGCTGCAGCTCTGTGCTGTCCCTGTGCCTCCCTTGCGAGCCCATGCACCCACCCTGGGGTGCACGATTCTGCTGTGCCTGGCATGTCCCGGGGCCGCCTCCCCTCCCCAGCGTCTTGATTATAGGGTAGCCATTCAAATCATTTTAATGAGCTCAGCCTGCTGCTGTGAGGCACCAGTAACTATGGCAACTTCATTCAAAGGTGGCTGTGCGTGGTGGCTGTGTCAGGATTTGCGTTTCGGGGAACTGATTGGAGGAGATGGGCGAAGGTGGGAGTCCGTGGGGAATTGGGGCTTGTTTGCACAAGAGGGTTCGTTTAACACGGTGACAGGTAGCACTCCCAAGGGGCAGAGGGGTGCTCAGGCAGGTCCCTGCCGCTCTGGGTCCCAGGAGACCTGGTGACACCGTGCAGCTCTCCATCAGCTCCCAGCCAGCACCTTGCAGGCATTAGCAAATTGGTCTGCAATCCTAGCAAAGAACTTGGCCCCTGCTCTCTGCCCACACGGTCGCTGTGGGCTGGTGCCTGTCTGAGGGCAGGATCAGGCCCTTGGTGCCGCTTGGGTTGGCACAGCTGAATGCTGCCTTATGCCACCCCAGCCATGCTGCTCACCTGGCTCAACCAGGACAGTCCTGAGGCACTCACAGAAGCGATGAAGCTTGTGTGTGTATCTGATTTATTTTAGCACCCTCTGGAAGTCTGCAGGTGACAGCGAGCTGGGGGAAGTGTCGGTGCACCTGAGGGTAGAAAGACCCTACAGAGAGACCTGGGCAGGCTGGCAGCTGGGCTGAGGCTGTTGGGATGAGTTTCAACAAGACCAAGTGCTGGGTGCTGCACTTTGGGTACAACAGCCCCACACAGCACATGAGGGAATGGGATGAGTCCATTTGGAGGAGTTCAGGGGAAAACCTCATCACTCTCTGCAGCTGCCTGAAAGGAGGTTGTGGTGGGGGTTTATCATCTGCTTTTGGATAACAGTAATAGAATGAGAGGTGATGGCCTCAAGTTGCTCCGTGGGGTGGTCAGATTGGGTATTAGGAACGATTTCTTCTCCCTGATGCACTGACACAGGCTGCCCAGGGAATGCTGAGATCACCATCCCTGCAGATAAGGAAAGGGTGGATCTCACGTTTAGGGACATACTTTGTTTGGCAATATTGGCAGTAGGTGGACGGTTGGACTGAATGATCTTAGAGGTCTTTTCCAACCTTGGTGATTCTATGATTTTTTTGATCATGGACAGCAGAGACAGGCGTAGTTTGTTAGTAAATCACTGTCATCCTGCTCAGGGTAGCACTGGGCACTGGATTCAGAGGAAATAAATCTCACGTTTCAGCAGCACTAGCAACCATGAAACCTCAGTCCTGCTGCCACAGTCCTTTGTATCCATGTGCTTTATACAAGTAAAACAATGATGGCTTGGGCACAGGCTGCAACACTCGTCCTTCACCACCCAGCAGGTTAAATCATTGGTCCAGCAACACTTGGCTTTGCTGGATCCAAATGGTGTCCTGGGTCCGGTTGGTGTCCTGAGTGTGGTTGGTGTCTTGGATCTGATTGGCGTCTTGGATCCAGTAGGTTCCTGGATTCAGGTGATGTCCTGGCTCTGGCTGGTGTCCTCTCAAACACATCTTGGAGGGGGCTCCTGCCCTGTGGAAACCATAGGTGAGGATACCTTGTTTGGGGGAAAGCTGTGCTGGGAGGTGTGGGCTCCCAAGTCAGCCCTGGCAGTAGCACATCCAGCACTGGGCTCCTCCCTTTGCGTCACCCTCTGTCTGCTCTGTGGTGCAAGACAACACCACAAAAAATGAATCACCAAGATCAAAGGTCACCCATCACCACACCTCCTCTGTGACCTCTTCTCAGCTCATTTTGTCAATGTCTTTGCACCAAACTCGCTGCAGAGTTTTGCTTGCTTGTATCAGTGACCTAATTTCAGTCTCAATATAAATAAATCCTACAGAAAGCTGAGCTTTTCGGTGTACTCCACCACTGAAATTACTCCAGATGCACACACGTGCATCTCATCCCAGCTGAACTGCTCAAGCGAAGGCTCAGCAAGGTGTCAGGATCTGTTTGAAGCAGCTCCTGGATCGCACCAACAATAGATTTGTGTTTATAGGCTTGGTAGCTGAAGTCAGTTCATAGGGGAGAGGCAAAAGAAGAGAGAACGCATGCTGGGTGGAGGTGGGGATCTCAGGGGTCCCAGGCTGCAGCGTGGAAGGTGTTCCCTATGGACACCACACCTTGACGTCTGCTCAACCTCAGACTTGCAGACGCAGAGCAGAGCAAAATGTTCAAAACATTTTCTTGCTCAACAGTTTCTTGCTGAGGCTGGAGCTGCTCCTGACGCTGTCTCTTTGCCCATTTTAATGAATCCAGCAAGGGATCTTAGTTATGGGAAAGCAGCACGGGAGAGGCGTAGAAGTCATAGACAAGAAGTCAGGATGGAAATGTGGTAGGAGTTTTTGGATGAATAATTTTTCCACTGGAAAATGCTGATTTTTTTTTTTTTTTAAACCAACACTTATTTCAAGAGAAGGTCAGTTTTGATTAATTTCTTGAGTCAGAAAAAATCTGGAAGGAGTTCTAAATTTGTCAAAATGAAGTGTTTTGACATTCTCAGAGGAGAGAAAAAAAAATCTATTTTCCAGTTCAGTCGACCCCTTGTTTTGAAATTTAAGCTAATTATAATTAAACATTTCAAAAAGATAAATACTTGGAAATTGGACTTGGAAGGGAGACTCAGCTCAGGGACGTCAGGTTTTGGCTTTTCAGGACAGACTGAATACCTTTGTGAAATCTGAGAGCAGCACTTCCTATCACCTCAACTCGGGATGACACAAGAGGAAACGCAGCCTCTTCTGCATCAGCTGCAGTCATCGCTCGGCCAATGCTGCAAAAGCTTTCCTCTTTCCAGGCCTGGAGCAGATGGACTGGAGCACTGAGTGGGGCTGGAGGCAGCTGGCAGTGAAGGGCAAACGGCTCTGATGGCACATGTGGGCTGCAGGGCTCCCAGAAATGACTGTCAGAGGTCAGAGGATGCTGTCAGCAGCTGAACACCTCCTGGAAGAAGGAGCTCAGTGGAGACCTCATCGATCTCCGCAGCTGCCTGAAGAGAGGATGTGGCAAGGGAGGGTCAGCCTCTGCTCCCGGTAATGGCAATGTGATGAGATGTGGTGGCCTCATGTTGTGCCAGGGGATGGTCAGGTTGGGTATTAGGAATGATTCCTTCTCCAAAAGAGCAGTGATGCATTGGCACAGCTGCACAGGGAGGGGTGGTGTCACCGTCCCTGGAGGTGTTACTGAGCTGTGGAGATGTGGCACTGAGGGATGTGGGCATGGGGCACGGTGGGGGTGGGGTGGGACCTGAGTATCCGAGAGGTCTTTACCAACCTTCATGATCCTATGATTCCATAAATCTGAGGCTGCTCCATGGTTTCAGTGAGACAGTTAGCTCCTGGCTAACACAGGATCATAAGAAGGTCATTCGGATCCCCCAGTACCAAAATGTCCCCTGGCTCGCAGCCCCATGCATCCAGGCCATCCTGACAGCCTGCAGGTCTGTGCACAGCCTGGCTCAGATGTGTTCTGCTCTCCTCTCCTGGCATGGAGCAGCTCCAGGAGAGCAGCAGGACGGCAGGAGCTGCCAGCTTTCCTGCTCCGTGCCAGGCTGGGGAGAGCTGCTGAGCACACATGGTCTCTGGGCCCGCTGATCTTTAGCCACAAAGCTCTCGTCTAAATTGCTTTTCAGCTCGTTGGAAGTGATTACATTTTCCTGGAAGGATTTGACCCGCTGGCTGCGGTGGCAGCTCCTCCGTGTGGCTGCTGGCGCGGGGCTCTGCAATGACAGCCAGCAGGAACAGGAGCTCTGCCTCCCTGTCCTTGGGACAGCTGCTAGGGCTGCTGATTTGAAGGGTGCACAGAGCAGAGCCTGGGGTAAGGAGGAGGTGTTTCAACCCCGAGACAAGGAGACGGAGTGAACAGGGCTGGGTGCAGAGCATCTGCATGGACTGCCGGGACAAAAAGCAGACAGGACAGAGAACTCGACACCGTATCTCAGTGAGAGTTTATGCAATATGAGTGATGCGGGACCAGCCAAGGTTCAGGGTTTGGAGGCTTGCTCAGAGCCAGGAAGGCTCCTTTGGACTTGCTGGGGAAGTGGGTGTGTGAGGAGCCGTGGGAGATATCTGCAGTACTTCTCTCCAAGCAGACTCACTGCTTGGCCTCGTGGCCTGGCAGAACAACTGCAGCCAGCATCGTCCTGGGGAAGGGATTTTGTCCCTTATCCAGCCCTGCAGAAATCCCGGGAATGTCTCAGCAGTTCAGAACAGTCCAACGTTCCAGCAAAAACATCCTGTTAACTTTGCAGAGCCCGGGAGCAGCAGAGAAACTCATCTCTTTGCTTCTTGGATCTGGGTATACAGGAAGCTGTTCATGAGCTCCCCAAGTTGCTCCATCCCACCACGTGCACAGCTGCCCTGTGCACAGCTGGGGACCAGGCAGATGTTGGCACCCTAGGTCTGAGGATGCAGGTCTGTTTGGTTTGGAGCAATGGAGCAAGCTACTCTTAGCCCAAGATGTCAATTGCTGTGCCACTGCTTTTATTTTCCCCTTGACTGCTCAGCATTTATCTGCACCTCCTTAAAGGAGCATCGCAAAGAAATGGATCTGCTGGCATTGCTGCACTGCTCTGTCCCAATGGATGGAGATGGAGCACAGCACAAGGGCCGCAGCCCCCCAAGCACCTTCTTTGTAGGACAGGACTGTGGTGGTCCTGACCTCAACCCAGCACCAGGGGCAAAGAAAAAAGAGAAACGCTTTTTCGCATCTCCCAGATCAGCCAGATTAAACCCAGGACGTGAGAAGTGCTGTTACACTTCTGTGAAAGACACGGTTCATGGATGAGGCAGATTCAGGCAGTTTCAGTAAAACTTCTCTGTCAGAACATCCCCAGGCACCCAGCGCTGATGCTCTCATAAGCAATAATACTCTGCCAAGTGCTGAAAATAATAAATAATAGGGCATTCTTGGTACATCTCAGCCACCAAAACACGGAAACAGACCTGTTTAGCAAAAGCAGACTCAACATGTACAGACACACCAGGTAGCTTAGAGTGGAGCGAAGCTTTCAGCAACATCCCAGCTCTGCAGCTGTCCTGCAGGAAGGCAGAAAGCTCGTGTTCAACATCCCCGGGGGAGAGCAATTTATAGATTTTGAAGAGAGAGAAACAGCCTTCAGATGAAGTATCAGACTCCAACCTCTCCGAAGGGAAGAGCAGAGGGACAGGAGTTTGATTGATTGCAGCAGCCCCTTTGGTTTTCATAGCCACGACTTCCCTCTCCCCTAGGCAATGCTGGGTTGAGATGACTTGTTTCCCTGCAGACCCCAAGCTGCTCTGCTTGCTCACCAGTTTGACCCTGGCCAGAGAGAAGCCACTTCCACTACATCAATATGTATCGATGAAGGAAGATTTTCAGTCTTCAGAACCAGAAATTGGGAGCAGTTTCTGCCAGGAATTCATGGGTCTGTCTGTGCAGCTGGTTTAGTGAGGTGGTTTTACCATCCCGATCCAACACCAGGGCTGCCCCGGGTGCAGAGGCCTCTGTACAACCCTACAGTTCCCACTACACCAGGGGCATTGGAAAAAAAACTTTCTTCAAGGAATCCCACCATTTGAAGGCCTTCTCCCTGCTCTTCACAGCCCATACAAGGTGTGCAACATCTGGACTTACCCATATGAAGAGCCCCCATGCTTTTGAGCCAGAACAAATACAATCACTCCACCTCTTCCTGATGGGCAAGAGAAGAACCAGACGTGGCAGCTGGAAGCTGCCATGATCACCTTGTGTCACCAAGAGCAGGAGGGATTCCCAGCCACCCAGCAGCATGCAGGAAGCCTCGATCCTGTTGTTTTCCACCTTCCCCTGCAGCAGGGGTGGGCATCTCCAGGCAGGTGCTGCACGCAGGTCCTGGGAGCAATCTGCAGGGCTGTAATGACAGAGATAACTCACACCGTGTCACCCAACAGTGATACATGGAAATGCTGCACAAACCCGTCTATCTGCTGCTCTCCATTTATCTTTCTGCCTCTCTATTTATCTCTTCCCCCAGCCTAACACTGGGTGCTGTGCAGGAGCTGGAAATGCCAGCAGCTGAAAACGCAATTTGCTTCGATTCACCCACATCGCACAAAATATCTCCATGACCTCTGGAATTTTTTAATTTTTTTTGCAACGAATTATGATAATGATGATTTTTATTTGTGTTAACAAACTGCAGTGGCTCAGCATGGCCAGCAAACATTTAAATATATATAAATACATTGCTCTCTTTCAAATAAAGAGGCCTTAAAGCCGTATCAAGCAGAGGTGGTTTTTCTCTCCTCTCCCTTTCTAAAAGGCATCAGCACAAAATTTCTCCCCTAATTATAACAATGCTTCTCCTAATGAAAGAATTCATTTGCCTTCTCTAATCAGCTTTGGAAATTGCAGCTGATCTGTGGAGGAGGGGCTGAGATGGAAGCCCACAGCTTCCAAAGCACCTCAGGAATGAGGAAACCACGGCCACAGGAGGTGCACATAGAGGAGGGTGGTAGGGCAGTGCTGAGCTGCTGGGGAACAGTGCAGAGTGCTGGGGACCTTTTGCTCCCAGGAGTGGGAATCATGCTCTGCACTCCTGGCTGGTGAGCAAACCCTGAGCCTGATGGATGAGGTTTCAGACCACATCAGTCTTATTTCTTTTTACGTAGGCGAATGAGGCGATGCTGATCTGAGGGGACGGCTTCTCCCAGTTCCTGGAAAGCCTGGGAAGTGCAGGCTGTGGGTTTTCGGGGGTATTTCTGCTCAACCCATCATTTATAGATCAAAAAGAGGTTTCATTTAGCCAGCATTGGGCACATAGGGTGCTGCTAGCCTGCTGCCCTCTCCCAGCAGCCCCAGCTCCAGCTCTCCATCCTGCTCCATCCGCTCAGACTCTTGGCACACTCACCAACAGCAGCCCTTGCCTTGGCTTTAGGACATGTTTGGGAAGTGCAGAGGGAGCTCTGGGAGCAAACAGGAGAGACCCAACGCATGCTGCTTTGTGACCAGGCTTTGGTTGGGGGATCAGGTGATGTGTCAGCGCTGGGCATAACACAGCCCCTTTGCTCAGCAAAACCAGGAGAAATGTTAAAACCCAGAATAAAAGAAGTAGGGCTGATGAGCAGCACTGCCTCACACATTTTCATTGGGCAGAGAAGAACAGCCCCCCTGCCACTGTATCAGAACCAGGCATGTTGGGGGGCAGGGGGTGGCCAGGATGACCTGAGCTCCACCAAAGCAGACCTTAAATGTCATTTTCCACAAGTGCAAATAAATAAGACTTTAAATAAGACTTATTAACATGGTAGCAAAGGCAACCCTAGGCAGCTGGACCCAGGAGAAGAGAGGACCTGGAGCTGAGATAGGAACCAGAACCCATTCCTGGCTGGGGGTGGGTGCTCTGAGGATGCACAGAGCCCATGGCAGTGGTGCTCCCAGGCCAAGGCCATGGGGACACACGTGACAGATGCAGGGTATCTGTTTTCCTTTCAATTGAATAAATGCTGTCTTCAGAGCAGCACATTCCCCGCCACCACTAATGAAAACACATGGTGCATTTATGCAAAAGCTCCTTCTCATTCTTGGTAATGACATTGGTGGTGGCAGCTCCTGTCTCCTCCTGCTGCCTCGCTCCCTCCCAAGCACCCTTGTCATTTCCCTTCCCTTTATAGACAGCCTTTAATGGGATGAGTCCTTTGCCAGCAGAAAGGAGCCAATGTGTTCTCAGCGGCTGTCAAAGGCACTTCGACTGCATAAAGAGCCTCCCATGTGGTCTCACAGTTAAAATATATATACATACAACAGACAAAACTGTCACCAACGTGCCAGAACCATCATTAGCACTTGATCTTCCTAGCACAGAGGACATGCCTCAGCCGGTTATTTTCATCCTAAATTCTTCTTTCAGTTTTCATTGTATTTTGGGAACTGGGCAGGGGAAGGGGACTTAATTTCCCCTGCTCTGCTTGGAAGACACAACACAGACCTGGTGGGCACGTTGTGTTCCCAGTAAGGAGCTGTGGCATCTCTACGAGATGCTTTAGAAAGTGTCAGACAACCTCCCAGCCTGCCTCCCCCCTTCCACCCTTTGATGAGCTTTAGATGAGATGAAGGTAGCCGTGGAGTACAGGAAAAGGAAAAATTACACAGCATCAAGAGAGAGCAACAAGGCTAGGATGTGCTGAGAGAGAGAAGGAGCTGATTTCTCTGCTAAATCAGCCACGAGGGCCCTGCAGCACCTGCTGCTGTCAGAGGGGAGCTCAGCAGGCAGAGCTGGAGGTCTGCAGTTGCCATATGAGAAAGGGAAGATGCCCATCCCCTGAATCAATGCTTCTGGCTCCCCTGTGCTGCAGGTCTGGTGCACCTGGATCTGCCCGAAGCTGAGGGCACTCCATGGATCTATGCTGTCCTGCCAAAGGAACAGGGCACGTGGGCTGGCTGCAGCAATGGGTTCCTTGTCTCCCTGCAGAACATCTGCCCTAGAGACGCCTGTTTTCCAGGTTAGGACAGCGTTGTTCATTGGCACATGGTGCCAGATGCTGGAGAAAGGAGCTGGCTCACCTGGCCACACAGAGGAGTCCCGCAGCAGGCATGGGTCCCATAGAATGGCCATGCAGTGACCCACTCTGCTGCCAGCCTGAGCTCAGCCCAGCAGTGCTGGCCCAGAGCTGTGCTCCAAGGACATCCTTCAGCACTGCTCCACAGGACTTTGCTCCCTCCAGCTCCCCAGGAGCACAAACCCAGCTGACTGCAGTCGCAGGGGCACCCAGGGCTGCATCCAGGGTCAGAGCAGGGCTTTGTACAGGAGGGCAACCCCAGCAGGGCATCCCTATGGCTGGGACATGGGGAACACAGCCGGGAGGATGCAGCCCTCCATTTCCCCTGGAGCATCCACCTGAGCCCCAGCACAGCAAAGCCTGGGCAGGAACAACGGGCAGGATCAGGCTGGTATGATGAATGTGTTGGAGGATGCCATGCGGTTTCGCAGACGGAAAGAGAGGCTAAATTCATCTACTAAATTATTCACTGTGAATTTTTGCTCTGTTCTAGCAGACACACATCCAGCAGCTATGTAATAGGGAAATTCAGTATATATCATAGTAGTTAGACACGTATCCATTACGCACAGCAGTTGTTAATCTTCAGTGAACGTATTTAATAATAGCTATTTATGTAACATACATTAACTACCCCTTTTAAACTGAAATTGAATGCATATTTGAGAACCTTAATTCAAAGCACTACTTAAAGCTGAGTCTTTGAGTCAGGGTAATAAGGATTTCGAAAGCGGGGTGTTTAAGTACTTCAGAATAAAAAAGGTGACTGGAAAGAAAATCTTTGGGAAAAAAAAGCACCCAAAGGCATTTTTTTTTTTTAAATTTTACACTTGAAATCCTGCCTTGGGTACAGATGGAGCCGTGTGGCCGAGAGGACACCACGGGCAAAGGGAAGGCGTGGAGCCGGCACACATCTGCTTCTTGCAGGCGGGAGATTGCTGAGTGCCCCGGGGGCAGTGGAGCTCTGGGGACCACGCTCAGCCTTTCTGCAGGGATGAACCAGGCTCTGCAGCTCCCTCACAGGCTGCTCCAGGCCATGGGGATCTCCTGTTATTAGCAGCACTGTTGCGCAGTCTGCCCGCAGCTGGGGAGGTGGGAAGCACTGTGGTACCTCCAGCCTGGCAGCGAACCCAACACAAAGCCTGGAAAGGGGTGGGAGAAAAAAAGCACAGAGGCACAAAGCGCTGCCAGACTCCATCTGTCCCCGTGGTGCTGCAGATTGGGGAGTTCTGAGCTCACCAGCCTGAGGCCAGGGGTGCTGCCAGGCTAGAACATCCTAAAACACAACACTGGACTGAAGAGAGATGGGGAGGATGGGTGGCAGTGATAAAAGCTCCAAGTGGGACCTGGCTGTGAACTGGGGGCACTGGAGATCCAAGCATGCTGCCTGGCCACCCAGAGAGGCAGGACCAGGGCATCCTCTGACCACGCTCCATCCTTGGACCTCTCCTGATGTGTCCATCCCAAAACCAGGGGGGAACCTTGGAATCTAGCAGCCCTCAATGAATTTCCCTCTTTAAATGAGTCTGCAGAGCTGCACAGCTTTCGTTCACACTGCATAGTGCCACCTCCCTCTCTTCGATACAAGGTGGTGACTCTCAGCTCTGTGGAGAGCCACCCGGCGCTGGTGGACTCCTATTGAATGCATCCACATCCTTCTGGATGTGATGGACCAGACCAGCCCAGGCTTGAAGGCAGAGCCCACTGACAGCTCCTAGTCCTCACATTTCTGATCTTTGATCCTTTCCTAGCAATTCCTATCACTTGATTTGCTTTTTCTAACGTGAGCACAGAGCTGATATTTTCAAAGAAGTATGTATGACAACACCAAGATCTCGTTCTTCAGCAGTGGCAGGCAGCTCACAGTGCTTTTTTTAATTCATAAAATTAGATGGTCTTTTTCCACGTACATTTACCTTCACTGAACCCTACCTACCATTTTGTCACCAGTCACTTGCTATCACTAAGTCTTTGCACAACTCTTCACAATTGGCCCTTGTCTTTACAACCAAAATAATTCAGTATCTCCAATTTCTGGCTGTAAATATTATTGCAACAAGTTAAATTGATGCAGAGAGAGAATCTGGGGCAATCCATTTTGTGGGGTCTGGGCACCATCAGCTCAACCATGCATGAGTTAGAGAAATGAAAGCATAGGGCACTGGGACAGCTTCATATAAACAGAGTCTGTGCATGAGGATGTGCTGGAGACAGACTGGGCAGAGATGTGGGTTACACCTGCAGGATGGAGGGAGGGAGGGATGGATGGATGGATGTGTGGATGGATGGATGGATGGATGGATGGACGGATGGATCGACGGATGGATGGATGACGTCACCACAGAGACAATGGGAGGAAGGATTTGGCTGGGAGTCTTTTGGGGGCTGGGAATAATCCAGTGTATTTTTTTCTTCGTGACTCCTGTTGGAGGCTGCTGGGAAGCCAGGCAAGATAGGGACCTTCTTCAACACAGGTGCTGTGCCTGTGTTGCAGAAATCAGCCTTCCTGGTCTCTCCTTTCCAAAGATTAAGCCAAAGGGTGCTGCAAAGATGTTGTGATTTTATTTTCAGGCTGGGAGGGAGAACTTGAGCCCTGTCAAGCCCAGAGTTTCTGCTTGATGACAGCAGATCCAAGTGGATGAACAGCCGTGAGTGATGGAGCCTCCATCATGCGCCAGAGCAAGCTGTTGGAGGGGTTTGGCTCTTTGGCTGCTGGCACTGGTGCTCAGCTCCCAGTTTGCCTGGCTGTACCCTCCAGCTGCTAGCTGCTAGCCTGCCGTTGTCTGCAAGCCAGCTGGCTGCTCAGCATCTCCTCCTCCAAAAGGCACTTCTACACTCAGATGAGTCACTTATTAATGCTGCCTCGGATTTAGCAGGGATGCTCACACCTTGCACTCCTCTCCCAGCTCACAACAATTTTCCAGCATCCAAGATCAGCCCTTCAGTTATTTCCTGATGATTTCCAAGCTCGTCACCAAGCTTTTAAACACACAGAGCTCTGGCACGGGCAGGGAGTTCAGTGACTGCCTCAGTAAGCTATGGCCAAAGGTAATGCCATGTCCCTGCTGCAAGCCAGTATTTCCCTGTTCCTGGAGCCAGGAGCTGCTTCAGGGCTGGCAGCCACACCACGACAGCCTCTGGTTTGTTCATCATCCACAGCATCCATCGCAAAGGTTTTACTATTTAGCACACAGCCACCTCCCTTTGCAAGGGCCAAATCCAGTTCCTTGGATTTGAAAGGAGGTTTGCCCCTTCCCCACCTTTAATTACTATTAATTTTTTTTTGAAATGCCTTAAAGATGAACTAGTTCTAAAAGCACAGAAATGAGATTCCTTTCAGCTCATTTGCAAACTGTGCATTTATTTGTTTGCTTCCTTTAATGCTATCCAAGCTTGGAAGAGAGATCGAGGTTTTCCAACTTATTGTCAAATTGATTTTTAAAGGGTTTGGAGTCAACATTTCATCTGACAGTCCCAGAATACTTTGCTTCAATCAAGCTTCTGGATTTTTCAAAATTAAACGAAGGAGAGTTTTGAAACTGAAGAACATTTCAGAGCCAAAAAATCAAAACATTTCGTCTTGAACCTGTCAAAACTGGCCATTTTGAGTCTTTTCACATGCTTTTTCCTCCCCAAAAAATGAAAAAGATTAGGCAAAATCACCATAATTTTACAAAACAGAGCTGACAAACTTGTGTTTCCACCACAGAAAACTTGCAGGAAGCAAAATTCATTCATCTCCACTCCCGGTGGAGGAAAAAAAACCGCCTCCAAAAAATGCAGACCCTGGAATTCCAAGGCAAAAAAAAAAAAAGAAAGAAATGAATTTGTCCTCTCTCCAGCCGAACAGCCTTCCCACTCCTAATTTCTGTGGATAAATGGCTGCTTGCTGCATCAGCTCGTGAGGCACGCAGGGCGCGGAGCCAAGAGGCGGCGTGCGATTTCTGCCCCGCTCACCTGCCTGCTGCTGGGCTCTGTGCTGCTTCGCGTCGGGAGCATCCCCTCCGTGCCAGCAGCCCTGCTTTATTAGCAGGGATAATTGCCCTTCCCAGCTGGGAGTCCACCAACCTCGTCAAAAACACCTTGGCACAAATCTAAACAATGCCCTGCCGTCGATTCTTGGCTTGCACACTGGGGCAGGGGGCAAAGGAACCCCGCAGCCCTCAGCCCTTGGCATGAGCAGCCAGGGTGAGAGGAGCTGATTGCCTCTGCTCGCCAGCTCCCTCGCTGATTGATTTATGGAGTGGGAGATTAAGGGCTGGAACTGGTAACAGGGAGCTTTGAAATGAATGAAATTGCAAAGAGGATTGTGAAGCACGGACGAGTTACTCCGGCAGTGAGCGGCTGCTTTGTGCCAGGGGGGAGGATGGGGCAGCGGGGGGACCCAGCAAAGGGAGCTGAGCCTGGGGGGCAGGCAGGTTGTCCCTCGTCGTCCTGCCCACGGAGGAGTTCAAGGCCAGGTTGGATGGGGCTGTGAGCAATCTGATCTAGCACTTGATCTTGTGGTTGGCAACCCTGCCTGGGGTTTGGAACCCTGGAGGGTTGGAACTTGATGATCCTTGAGATCCCTTCTAACCCAAGCCGGTCTGTGATTCCTCATGTGCAAGAAATGTGAAATACAGCTAGAAGGACATCGCAGGATCTTGTCTTGATCAAGGCAAGGTGTGCCCATGGATGCAAGACCCTCCCAGAATTGTGTGTGTTTCGTGCATTCATGCACTGTAGCAGCAGGCACTGAAGAGCAGTTGTGGGGTTGGTGCTATCTGCATCACAGGGCTGGACAGGCACTGCATCACCAGAAGTCAAGGGAAACATTGCAAAGCCATAGCAAAACACCTTCAATCAATGTCGCTTCTGCTGATGCTTCTGACGTCTGAATTGTTGGGTTCTCTGTTGGCCTTGACACTTCCCAGCAGCTTCCTTGGAGCCCTTGCAGCCTTACAGGGAGCTGGGGCTGCTATGAGCACCTTGGGTCAGCACGCTGGGATGATGGGAGCTCTGGCTCTCCTTGCAATGCCAACAATACAATTTTGCCCTAAGTTCATCGTAGGCAGCCAGTGCAGGAATATGGGCCCAAAATGCATTTCTATTATGTTGGGCCACAGTGCTCAAGGCAGCATTTCCTCAGTCCTTGTGCAGACACCCTGGGTCTCAGGGTACATTTTGCCTTTCCTGTGTTCTTCAACTTCTGCGGATACTGCAGCAACACATCACGGATATACAAGTGGATTCAAATTGCTGCAAACCAGCAATGAGAGAGCCCAGCTAGCCCAGCCTGAGCTTCTGGCACCGGAAAACTGCTGCTTTTACCCTTGTACAGAGATCCTGCAGCAAAGCCCCAGCACAGCGGTGCGAAGGGCTGAAGAGCAGGGTCCTGCGGGGGGTCTGGGGCATGGCAGCACCTGGAGGAGCAGAGGGAGCTGGGGGTGGGATGGGTTGGGAACGAGGAGCTTTCATCGAGGCGGTCGCACGCCAGCCCTCGGCCAGTCCCAGCACAGCAGGACACGGCTGATCGAAGCTCGATGGATTGAGGAAGATCAAAGCTCCTCTTTTATCTCAACCTCCCTTCTGCCTTCCTCCACAGCTGGAGGGCGTGTGTTCCCCTTCTTTGTAGATGTTCCATCCGTGTCTTTAAATCTTCACTTTAAGCCTCCCTTTCTTCTCCAGCGTGCAGCTGAGTCCTTTCTGAGCGTGCTGTTGTAATGCCCATGGAGGATCCTATTCTAAAGGCATAAATTACACTGCACCATGTCGGCTCCCTCTAGCTGAGCATCTTTCTCAGGTAGCACTTTGTGTTAAGTGCACATTAACCAGTCCTGAGCTGCTCCAGTATCACAAAGCATGGCTCAGGGGACACCCCTCTGCCTGGCGTTCATTAGGATCAATGCCGACAGCGCTGCCCAAACCAGGATGAATCCTGACAACCCCCTCCTCTGTTGCTGGGGCTGCCATTACCTAATTGGATCCAATGTAACGTATTAGAACACGCATTATGAGACGACACAAATTGCTTTTGGCTCTTTCTCAGCAAAGGAAGAAGCCTCCGTTGTTGTGATGAGCCTGGTGTGAAGGAAAGGGTGGGCATGCTGTGAGATTTCTATGGGATCCCTATGGACTTGAGGCACCCAGCCCAGGACACTGAGCCCAGTTCCCTTCACCTGCAAAAGAGGGAAGGCACAGCTGGGGCAGTTTGTTGGTGGCACCAGGGGGTGGGCAACTCATTGCACCTGGCTTCAGCAGAAGGGCTTGCAGTTCACCCAGCTCTTGAGGGCCATCCCAAGCATCATGACCCAACACTGGTAACGAGGGATGTAGAGTGATTTAAAGGGTCTGGAGATAAAAAAAAAACAGGGCATCCCAGGACACCGCTGTGGGCTTCTGCATGAGAACAGCTCCTCATGAAACTGCTGGAGATCAAAGACAACAGTGCTGGGCTGAACACGGTGAGCTCAGAGGACTTTCTCCAGTCCATCCAGCCAAAGAGCTGCTGCTGATCAACCCACCCTCGCCCAGGAGCCTCCAGATCCACAGTGCTCCTCCAGGCAAGTGGGCAGAGGCCATGCACAGAGCACATCTCCCGGATCCCAGCAGGGACACGGGGCACCACATCTGGAGGTGGAGGTACTGGATATGGTGTTTCATTAATTCTTAACACGGTCAGTCAGCGCTGCCCTCTCGCTCCTCCTGAAGAAGCTCTTTGCTAACCACAAGAGCAAGATTGGTCAGCCTGTGCAGCGCAGAAAGGGGGTGAAAGTGCTCATAGTAACTGCTCACAGTGTTTGTAGGCACATCCAACGTCTTTTAATATCTTGTGGCAATAAGTTCCACAGATTAACCGCATGCTGTATGAAAACTTGTCTCGGTTTTGAATTTACTGCCTTTTAATTTCCTGCATTATGATTTTTTCTGCATTTCCTGAGTTTAATTTCTTGCAATTCTTAACTCCTCAGCACGCTCCAAGATCATGTCTGGAATATTTTCTTACCACCGAGACCAAAACTGCCACAAAAAGAGCAATTATGGCATTCTTCTGCCATTTGCACCTTCAGCAGGTTTCATCCCCAGCAAAAAGAAAGAGGAGTGAAGAAGCACTGAATGCTCCTGACCAAGGCACAGCTTCTGAAAGCATCACCATCCCTGGAGGTGTCCAAGGAAAGGATGGATGTCACACTGAGTGACATGGCCTGGAGTGAGCAGATGATGGCATGAGCTGGAGGTTGGAGGTTGGATGTGATGACCTCAGTGGTCTTTTCAATCATTAGGTTCTATTCTGTTCTACTCTACTCTATTCTGTTCTGTTCTGTTCTGTTCTGCTTCCATCTAGCTAGTATCTTCCAACGGAGTTGCTTGAGTGGTTGAAGATCTCTTCAATCCACAGCTCTTTCCATCTCAGTTTCTGGCTGATATCCTGGCAGTCCTGCAGCCAGAGCTGAGGTCTGATCCAAAATGTGGGTGGAAGATGTGCCCAGGGGGCAGAAGATATGTCCCACGATTTGCTTGAGAGCTCTGCTCAGCCAATGCCCCAGCAAGATGAGCACCAAGCCAGCAGTCACCTGCAAAGTGTGCAGCTATGCCTTTGCAAACCTGAGCACAACAGCTTGCATATGCCTTCAAAATCCCATCCAGAGACCCATCGCTGCCTGGGCAGCCAGCCCTGCTCTACAGGCATGAGCGTGAGCACAGGAGCCAGAAAATAGAGCACTGAAGCCACTCGAGACATTGTGAGCTGCCAGGCAGCCCAGGCTCAGTTCCAGCTCTGCATGGCCAGGCTGGGGAGATGCTCCCGAGGAAGACGAAGGTCGCCTGCTGAGCACTGTGACACTATGCTAAAGTGTTTGGAGAGAGCTTCCTTCCCAGCCCAGGCAGCTAATGGCTGCTTTATGTCCTGAAGCGTGAGGGCTTAGGTCCCCTGCAGATTTTTATCCCATTTAATGTAACTGTAGATATCCTCTGTATTCATATAAATGAATAATCCTTTCGGAATCCTTCTAAGCGCTTTGCTTTAGCAGGCTGGATATTATTAATCATAATGCTCTGCTCTTAGACGGCGTCTTACCTATTCACAGCGCTGAACAACCACAGGGTAATTAACCCTCTCCATGCCACAGGAGGTAATTATCACCTTGGTGCCCCTAATGCTGATAGTGTCAGCAGAAGTGACCGTGAATGGGGATCTGGGGCCAACGCTGCCTCTCCTCCCGTAGCACAGCATAGAGGGGGATGGAAACAGGTGATTCTCCTCTGGTTGTGGACCTGCTTAAAACACGGACCTCTTTTTCCCTCTGAGATACAGAATAAATGTAATTTTATCCCCCTCTCAATAAATAAATAAATAAGGGCTGATTGCCTTTTTGCACGGAAAGCATCAACTCGAACTGAAAGCGTTTAATTAACTAAAGAGAAATCAACGTTCAGAAAAGAGAGCTGTTCTGGGGGGGACAATTTCTGCCTACTCGAAGCCGTGGGGAGTTGGGGCGGGTGGAGGAAGATGCCACCAGAGCAGCTCTGGATGGTTTCGCTGTGCATCCACCGCCAGCTGCAGGGGAGTTCTGATGATAATAATAACGATGCTAACGATGATATTTCTGTGCCTGCTTTCCCTGCAGCATCCTGCCGCAGACGGATCCCAAAGCACGTTCCAAAAAGGGGTTGCTGTTGATATTCCCCCTGCACAGGCTGGGCTATCACTGATGCCACGCAGCTGAGAGCCAGACTTCAGCTGTCTGTGTTGGAAGGCTGCCTCTGCTGTCCCCCGAGGGCACCCAGGCTCTGCAGCACTTGCTGGCAGGGCTGGCACTCTCTATCCCTGGCAATGAGGGTCTTTGCACCCCTTCCTTCCGTGTGCTGCTCCACTTTCACATGGATCACATTATGCCTCCCTTTGCCGCTTGCCTAACTGTATTGTTTATTAACCCTTTCATTCCCAGAAGTGAGCTCCTTGGATGAGGAGGATGCACCCACAGCCAGCATGCTAGCAGGACGTCTCTGCAGACTTAGTGCAAAGTTCCCTTTGTGAGATGTAATAGGATGGGCAGGACCTGTCCCCCCAGAGCGGAAGAGGAGCAGGCATAATCAGGATGCACAGATTGGGGAAGGAGTGTGGGCATCAGGAGAAGCAACGAGAGGATGGATCCTTCTAAGCTGCCTGCGCATGGACCTGCTCTTCTTGGCTATGGGAAGAAGCCACAGTGAGCACCCACATGCATTGCTGCCTGCTGGCAGCTCCCTGCCCCGCCATGGCAAGCAGCTCAAGGGCTGTCTCGCTCCAGCAGCAGGACAGAGCCTTCCCAATCAGATTTCACCTCCGGGCACATCTCCAGCTGAGCTGGAGCTGCCCATTACTTCCCCATCTGAAGCCCTCATTCTGCAGACAGAAGGCCATTTATTGCTAGATAAATAACACTGCAGCTCATGGAGCCAGCGCAGGGCAGTGCAGGGACATGGGATTGCAAGTCAGGATAATCACAGGTGTATATCATATCTCGGGGGGGCATTATATCAAAGACACACTGCCCTGTATGAGGACAGCAGCCTGGCTTTGACTCAGGTCCAGCTCACTCCGTGAGCACAGCACTCTGACACCTCCTCTGCCTGCTGCACCCCGCTGCCCTCCCAGCAGATCAGCACTGCCCTTATCTATCCCCAATGCTAATGTGCCAGCGTAGATTCGTATGGCCCCGCTGTCATTTCTCTGGCTGGCAAATGTGATGGATGGACTAGTCCACTCGTGCTGCTAATGGAAACCCAGAGTGAGCAAGAGCCAACAGAAACACTCATAAGTCAGGAGGAATGCTGCAGGTTTCACTCAGTGCCCGAGATCTCTCTCTCTGGGTGAGGAGGGGCTCTACAGCCCCCCTCTTCATGCCCTGGGCTGGCTGACAGCGAGAGGAACGGAGCTGCTCCTGCTGTGCCACCAAGGGAAGGGGGAGGATTGTTGCGTGCAGTGCTGGCAGGTTGTGTTCATGCACTGCCGGGGGGTAAGGAAGTTCCCTTTGCCTCTGGCACTCAGGGAGCTCTGGGCTTTGCTTGCTTTGATGCCAGCTCTAGGAGATGGGAGCTGCCCTCTGGCAAGCTCCTGTCCCCCCACTGTGGCTGGCTGGGGAGGGAGAACCTCTCTCTCCTCTTAATGCCAAAAGCTTTGCAAAGCCCTACTCAGCCGAGGGCTGGAGCACAGACATTGTTCTTGGGGCTGAGCTCTGCAGCCCACCCCCAGCAGCCCCCTGTGCTGAGCACCTCTCGTGAGCCTCCACTTCCCCACACCGTGACAGCTCTGGTGTTCAAGGGGGAACTGCTTGCAGAGGGTGATGGTACAGCAATGCTCAGAGTCTGGAGGTGCCCCACCACCTCAACCCATGCAGGGGAACTCTCTCAGGAAGCCACACAGAGGAGAAGTGCCCTCTCCCCGTGTTGCCCCAGGAGAGCCGTGCCGGTGATGGATCGCTGGAGCGGGAAGGCAGGGGTGCCCTTTCTGTTTGTGTGGAGTGTGTCTAATATACTGATATATGCTGCATTCATCCCTTTTAAATATAAATCAATAAGCTGCTATATTTCAAAAGAGAAGAAAGCACAGGGCAGTCAATGCACTGTATAAATGTCTCCATTCCCCTGGGTCTCCCAGCTGATCTGCGCCCCGCAGATCGGAGTGCAGCGAGGAGCCGTGCGATGGCCTTTCCAACACGTGGTGCCAAGAAGCAGTGGGAATACATCAGGGTGTTCCCCATCTGTTGGTGTGCCAAGAGCCTCAGCTGCAGCCACACCGGCCTGAAGCAGCCTGAGGGATTGGGGACACAGCAGCCAGCATCCCATGGTTTGCTTTTCCTTTGCTCTGGTGCAAAGTCTTGGGCTCCAGGCAAGGTGCAAGCCAACGTGTATTGAAGAGTGATGGCCTCACCTACATTTCTGTCCATGCTGTTGGAGCAGCTGGCTTTTCATGAGGTCTCCGGGTGTTAGGGACCTCAGGGGACATGAGGATCTAAAGAACATATCCCCCTCCATCCTTTATCCTTGTGCCAGAAAGCCTCCTGAGCGTGGAGCTGCACCATACAACCCTGCAGCCCAGGGCACAGCCACTCCAGTTCTCCCAGCAGCTGTGGGCTGAGCAACTCCACAGGCTGAGCATCCCTATGGGCTGAGCAACTCCATGGGCAGAGCATCTCCATTGCATGAGCGCTTCCCTGGGTTGAGCATCTCCGTGGGGTGATCTGGCCACCGGGACAGGGCTGAGGACCAGCACCCAAGACAAGGCAGAAGCAGGATGCCATCTCTGCTCAGCTGCAGCATGTTCTGGTGAGATAACGCGTGTCATGCAGACAGATCTCCCTCCTTCATTTCCTCCCTGTGTCACAGCCTCATTCGGGGGCTCTCCTCTGCTGCCCCCAATGCTCAGCAGTGAGGAGGAAAAGCAAAACCCTCCAGCAGTGCATGAGAGGCCCAATGCTGGCTCCAGCTTGGATCCGTCCTCGCTGTACAGAGGACATCATTAGCTTTGCAATAAAAATGCAGAAAGAAAGTAAATCCTCTCTGCACAACAGCGAAATGGTTGCAGATCCAAGAGCTGACAATTATACAGCAGTTGCAGATCTAGGCTATTATTTATGATCAAAAAACGTCAATTTGTATAGACTCCAGCGCTTCACCTACTAGGAAGCTCACCCATTAATTCATGATGCATTTAAATGTTCGTTTCAGGCCAGATTTCTCTGGGTGATGCACATGATTCCCTTTCAAGTCCTTTAGATGCCGGAGTTGAAGTTGAAAAGGAGCAGTGGTCCCTGTTCTGGAACCTTCCAGTGAGAGAGAAAAAAAAAAGAAAAGAAAAAAGAAACTTAATTCTCTCTCAATATGTTATTAATAATCAATTTCTTATGATTATTTTTTTAACGAGATGTCATTACATAAATGCCCTCGTTTTCTGGAGCGCGTTTGGTATTTGCAAGAGCCTGCAATACAGCTGGCATGAATAATTCCCATTCAACTGCCTATTCCCTAACTGTTCGCCCCAACCCTCTGCTGTTCCTTCTTTGGGAAGCACTGGGCTGTGCCCCTTGCTGAGCGTTGCTAATTGGATGAGTGCTATTTCCCAAAAGACTGAAGCTGGGGGTTTGTGGTCAGCGGGGAGGATGCTGTGCTGCCTGCAGCTGCGTGGGGGTAAGTGCTCAGATCCGGGATTGCAGCAGGAGCAAGCATTTCCCTGAAGCTCTGGGCAATGTTTGGATGGTTGCATCCAGCATCCAGCACACCCAGACCGGGGCAGCACAGCATGGCCTCCGGGATTGTCCCCCAGTTCGGAAGCAGGACCCAGATTTCCCAATGTAGCCCTTCTTTTAGAGGAAGATATCACCACTGCCATTGCACTGACACGTCTAATATTCTCCAAACAAAGGGGAAAGGGAGAAAGAAACCCAAAAGTTATGGATTTATTTCAGCATCTGTCAGGGCTGTGTGGTAACCTTTGTGTTTATGCACAGGAACATCTCAGAAATCCAACCTCACGCTCAGTTGTGTATCTCAGGGCTGGGAAGCAGCCTGCACCCTCTGGGCTGGATTCACCTCTCCTCGCTGACCATATCATTTTCATCCTGAGCTCTGGGCAAACTCCGATGGCCCTAAGCTGGCTGCTCTGAAAGCAATCAGAGCGCCTTTCGGTGCCACCAACCCCTAGGGATGCTCTCCTTCCCTTCCCCAGCGCACCACATACACACGTGCGGGACGCGGCGATGCTGTGCGGAGCCGCAGAGGTGGGAGGGAATCCCCCATTTCTGCGATCAGATGCCGGCAGCGTCAGAACGGTCGGCTCCTTCTCCGTGCCCTCCGCCTAAGTGAGACGTTGACAGAAACAAAAGAAAGCCCGTTAGGAGAGCTCTCCCCCTCCGCCTGGAATAGGGCGAGGGCTTTGGCGGCGGGGGGGAGCGGGAGGTTTGCATACATTTCAAGGCTCAGCCGAAATACAAAGTGCTTTTTGTGAACGCGAGAGAAAAGGACGTGAAGCAGGCAGAAGAGGAGGAGGAAGAGCAGGGGAAGGATGCCTCAATACAAAAAAGCTTAGCCTGATAAAATATTTAGGACGGGCTCACACATCAGAATATTAATGCTCTGCATTCCTTGTGCTTGCACTCTGTTGATCTTCATTCTCCAGTGACCTTGTTTACAGTATCTGAATTTGCAGTCTGCATTTTAATAAGGCCCTGAGAGAAGGTCTGAGACACAGCGTCTCTCTGAACCAACTTCAAAACCCTCCTCCGACGGGTGGAAATTTGGAAGGTTGGGATGGGGCTCCGGGGTGCCGGGCGCCTCGTGCCAGCCTGGGACTGGGAAACTGGGGCAGCACGGAGGGGCTCCCGCAGCATTCAATTAATTTCCATCCCCACTTTGTTCGGCAGGAGGCTGTTCTGCTCCGCGTGCAGGCAGCCCTGCGTGGTGGCTGCTCCCTTCTTCTGCAGGTGACCGCGGGACATCGACCGGGCACGCAGAGCTAAGCAGGCAGCAGCGATCCGCAGCCACGGTCCCCTCGGCAGGCACAGGGGGGGTCCTGCAGCCGGTGGGGAGCGGAGCGTGTTTCCAGCCCTGCATTGCCTAATGGGGCTCAGCAGGCAGAGCACAGGCTCTGGGGGACGCGGGAGGGACGGTGGCATGTTTGTCACAGCTGCTGTCGAGGAAGGGAGGGAGCCGGGAGCTTTCCTTGGGGATGCTCAGGATCTCAGTATTCTGCTCGCTCAGCTCCTGGCAGAGGGGTGAAGCGGCGCCGGGCACGTCCTGTGTGCACCCAGCGCAGGGTGGTGGCTGCCCGCAGGCTGCACAGCCCTGGTGGGTGCTGGATACGTGCAGAGGGATGCACACACGAGGATCCCAGAGCCAGCAGCCCCGCTGCCCCCAGCAGACAGCCCTGCCTTGCTGGCTGCTCACCCCGTGGTACCACCAGGAGGGGACTGCAGCATCCCGGGGAGCCGGCCGAGTTGTGCTGAGCCAGGCTTCATCCTCGCAGTGCTTTGCATGCTTTTGCTCTGATAGAAACGTATGAATCCTCACGAAGCCTCCAGGAGAGAAGGGAGGATGATTTTTATTTTTTTTCTTCCTGTTTTACAGATGGCAAAATACAATGTTCAATCACCAGCAAAGCAAAGATAAGAACTTGGAGCAGCTCCCTTGCGGCCCTTCCTCTCCCACTGACATAACGCCCAGCAGATGCAAGTTTCTCCTGCTGCTGGGCAGCTCTGCCCAGACCCCGGGAGGAGAATTTCACAGCTTCCCCCTGGGAGCAGCTCACCATGTCTCTCCCGCTTGACTCCTCACAGAGGAGCAGCTCAGGGCAATGCATCGTTCAGCCATCCTGCCCTGGTCACCCGCAGTGCTCTCCTGGGGAGGTGATGACAAGCTGTGCTGCCTGGTGCTCACCCTGCCAAGGGGAGAATGGCTGGGCTGAGGATGCACTTCATCATTGTTCTGAACGGGTTCTGAGATGATCTGCAAGAGCACCGAGGGATGTCC